>NC_041392.1:64338971-64466993 GCF_002162155.2 Triticum dicoccoides
TGATCTCGTGGTTGATCAACTCTTGTAACACTCATATTCATCAAGATCAATCAAGCAGGACGTAGGGTATTACCTCCTAGAGAGGGCCTGAACCTGGGTAAACATCGTGTCCCCCGTCTCCTGTTACCATCGATCCTAGACGCACAGTTCGGGACCCCCTACCCGAGATCTGCCGGTTTTGACACCGACATTGGTGCTTTCATTGAGAGTTCCACTATGCCTTCAACGAAAGGTTCAATGGCCCCTTCAATTGTCTATAGCGATGCTGTCCAAGGAGAAACCTTCCTCCCCGGACATATTTTCGTGTTCGGCGGCTTCGTACTGCGGGCCAACTCGCTTGGCCATCTGGAGCAGATCGATAGCTATGCCCCTGGACACCAGGTCAGATTCGGAAGCTTGAACTATGTCGCGGATATCCGTGGAGACTTGATCTTGAATGGATTTGAGACCGCAGCGATCGCTCCCCCTCGCCCGATGAACATGACTTCAATCTGTCATTGGATCACATCCAGGAGATGGTCCCCATTGCTGCAACGGCCTTAGAACCGGAGCAGATCGTGCCATCCGGGGTCACCGAGTCCACGGCGTTGGAGCCGCACACTGACTCGGCACCCCGCAATATTTGCGGCAATGGAACTCCGGACTCATTTCTGGCTGTAAGTCCCGGACCGGGTATGCCTGCAGACACCGAGCTGGATCGGTTAGCGATTTTCGAATTTAGGACCGCAGACATCTTCCAGCACTCACCATTGGGTGATGTGCTAAACTCTTTAAAGAACTTGTGCTTGGAGAAGGACTCATAGCCGAACTATGTTCGCTTTGAGCCAGAGGCTGATGATGGGAAATTTCTCTTCCCACCTGCCACCCACTTCATAGCCAATGTCGATCACTTAACCGACGTGCTTGATTGGGGCTCCGAAGATATCGACGGTATGGATGATGATGCCGACCAGGAGCAAGGCCAAGACCCGCCATTTACTAGACGTTGGACGATCACCTCTTCATACGATGTGTACATGGTCGACACACCTAAAAAAGCTAGCGATGATGACAAAGGAGATCCAGTTGCGAATAAACCTTCCGAGACACAGTCCAAGCGCTGGAGCCCTAAACGCTGCTCTAAGCCTCGTCGCTCAAAAGATGACGACACTGGCACCGGAGAAAATAGTACTCCGGGCGACGCCAAAAACAATGAAGACCCTGTCAGGGCTGCATCCGAACAAGAGGAACAAGACAACGGGCAAGATAACACTGATAAACAGGCCATGCCCAATGATCTAGATGATGATAGTTATCGTCCAGTCTCCGAGGATGACAAGAGCTTCGGCAATGAGGAATTCATCATGCCCGAGGCACCCCTCGAGCAGGAGCGCTTCAAGCGCCAGCTAATAGCCACTACAAGAAGCCTGAAGAAGAAGAAGCAGCAGCTCCAAGATGATCAAGACCTGCTCATCAACAGGTGGACTTATGTCCTGGCAGCCGAAGAATACGGCCTCGAGCACCCAGCCAAGAGTTACCCAAAGCGCAGATTGCTACCTCAGTTCAATGAGGAAGCACCAGATCCCATACCTCCCTCATGCAATGCGGACCGACCACCACGTGGTCGGGATAGTGCGGCGGACCGACCACCCTACGGTCGGGATAAAACGGCAACTCAGGCTAAACAACAGCCCGCCCCACCGCCTCGCAAAAACAGGGACATAATAGATCGGGACCATACATACAACCTTCGGTAGGATCTAGACAGTAGAGCAAGACACACCAGATCAATCTACGGATCACGAGGATGATTCCCGACTCGGGATGATGGCTACCTATTCGGACGTGACAAACCTAGTCACACCCGGGGCGATAACCGCAGACGGACTTCATTGGAGGTGCGCCGTGACGCGGCCCGACATAGAGGCGCCACAAACCCTTTGTGCTTCACAGATGAGGTGCCGGATCACGAATTCCCCGAGGGGTTCAAGCCCGTCAATATTGAATCATACGATGGAACAACCGATCCCACGGTATGGATTGAGGACTTTATTCTCCACATCCACATGGCCCGCGGAGACGACCTCCATGCCATCAAATACCTCCCACTAAAACTCAGAGGGCTAGCTCGACACTGGCTAAACAGCCTGCCCGAGAATTCCATCGGCAGCTGGGAGGACATGGAAGAGGTCTCCTTGAAAACTTCCAAGGTACATATGTCCGTCCACCCGATGCCGATGACTTAAGCCACATAGTTCAACAACCTGGATTATCAGCCAGAAAATTCTGGACTAGGTTCCTAACCAAAAATAACCAGATCGTTGACTGTCCCGATGCCAAGCCCTAGCGGCCTTTAAACACAGCATCCGCGACGAATGGCTAGCACGCCACCTTGGCGAAGAAAAGCCGAAGTCCATGGCAGCCCTTACGGCACTCATGACCCGCTTTTGCACCAACAGAGACTGTTGGGTTTTCGAACAGGCTGGCAAGTCAAATGCCGAAAACAAAGAAAAGGGAACACAAAGTGAGGACGAGGATGAAGAGCCCCGGCAGCCGAACACTGGGAGCAGAAGAAATTTCCCCCTCAAGTCAAAACGGTGAACATGATATACGCTACACACATCCCCAAAAGGGAGCGCAAGCGAGCACTTAGGGATGTCTACGTGGTAGAGCCAGTCGCCCCAGAATTCAATCCGTGGTCGTCGTTCCCGATCACCTTCGATCGTCGAGATCACCCAACTAGTATCCGCCATGGCGGTTCAGCCGCACTAGTCCTCGACCCAATTATCGACGGGTTTCACCTAACATGTGTCCTAATGGACGGTGGAAGCAGCCTCAACCTGTTGTATCAGGACACAGTGCAGAAGATGGGCATTAACCCCTCACGAATCAAACCAACAAAGACTACCATTAAAGGAGTCATACCAGGTGTAGAGGCCCGCTGTACGGGCTCAATCACGCTGGAGGTGGCCTTCGGTTCTCCGGACAACTTCGGAAGCGAAGAGTTAATATTCGAGATTGTCCCCTTCCGCAGCGGCTACCACGCACTGCTCGGACGAACCGCGTTTGCTAGATTCAATGTAGTGCCACACTATTCTTATCTCAAGCTCAAGATGCCCGGTCCACGCGGCATCATTACAGTTAATGGCAATACTGAACGCTCCCTCCGAACAGAAGAGCACACCACCGCCCTAGCAGCGGAGGTACAGAGCGGCCTTGAGGGAGTCCTGGATTAGGGGGTCTCCGGACAGCTGGACTATGTCCATTGGCCGGACTCATAGACTATGAAGATACAATATTGAAGACTTCGTCTCATGTCCGGATGGGACTCTACTTGGCATAGAAGGCAAGCTAGGAAATACGTATATGGATATCTCCACCTTTGTAACTGACCTTGTGTAACCCTAACCCTCTCCGGTGTCTATATAAACCGAAGGGTTTCACTCTGTAGGATAACAAATCACAACATACAATCATACTGTAGGCTAGCTTCTAGGGTTTAGCCTCTCTGATCTCGTGGTAGATCTGCTCTTGTAACACCCATATCTTCAATATTAATCAAGAAGGACGTAGGGTTTTACCTCCATCAAGAGGGCCCAAACCTGGGTAAAACTTCGTGTCCCTTGCCTCCTGTTACCATCCGGCCTAGACGCACAGTTTGGGACCCCCTACCCGAGATCCAACGGTTTTGACACCGACATTGGTGCTTTCATTGAGAGTTCCTCTGTGTCGTCGCTGTTAGGCTTGATGGCTCCTACTATCATCGATAGTGATGCGGTCCAAGGTGAGACTTTTCTCCCCGGACAGATCTTCGTATTCGGCGGCTTTGCACTGCGGGCTAATTCGCTTGGCCATCTGGAGCAGATCGAAAGCTACGCCCCTGGCCATCAGGTCAGATTTGGAAGTTTGAATTACACGGCCAACATCCGTGGGGACTTGATCTTCGACGGATTCGAGCCACAGCCGGGCGCGCCGCACTGTCGCAATGGGTATGACCTAGCTCTGCCATCGGACAGTACCCCAGAGGCGGCGCCCGCATCAGCCCCGACCCTTAGCTCGGAGCCAGCCGTGCCAATCGAGGATGGGTGGCTAGACACCGCCTCAGGGGCTTCAGTCTCGACGGCGATCGAGCCAAACACCAGCATAATCCTCTGCGCAGCCCGTGACTCCAAGGTGCCGGACTCTCCTCCGGACCCCAAACCATCCGCGCCCCTGCCAATCGAATCTGATTTGGCGCCAATCATGGAATTCACCGCTGCGGATATCTTTCAGCACTCGCCCTTCGGCGACATTCTGAATTCACTAAGGTCTCTCTCTTTGTCAGGAGAGCCCTGGCCGGATTATGGCCAACAGGACTGGGATGCGGACGACGAAGAAATTCGACGCCCACCCACCACCCACTTTGTAGCCACTGTTGATGATTTAACCAACATGCTCGACTTCTACTCCGAAGACATCGACGGTATGGATGACGATGTAGGAGACGAACATGAACCAGCACCTATAGGGCACTGGAAAGCCACCTCGTCGTATGACATATACATGGTGGATACACCCAATGAAGGCAACGACGACGAGATAGCGGAGGATGAGCCCTCCAAGAAGCAACCCAAGCGCCGACGTCAGCGGCGCCGCTCTAAGTCCCGCCAAAGCAAAAGTGGTGATACTGGCACAGGAGATAATAACACTCTGGATAGCGCCGAAGACAACAAAAATCCCCTCCAGCAAGAGTTAGATCAGGAGGATGAAGGAGCCAGCTCTCCTGAGAGAGCGGCTGGCGGAGAGGAGGAGGATGACAATTACAAGCCCCCCTCCGAAGACGAGGCAAGCCTCGGCGACGATGAATTCGCCGTACCAGAGGATCACGTCGAACAAGAGCGCTTCAAGCACAGGCTTATGGCCATGGCAAATAGCCTGAAGAAAAAGCAGCAGCAGCTTCCTGCTGATCAAGATCTGCTAGCTGACAAATGGACTAAAGTCCTCACAGCCGAGGAATATAAACTCGAGCGTCCCTCCATGAGTTACCCAAGGCGCAGGTTACTACCCCGACTGGAGGAAGAAGCGTATGATACGGCTGATCGGCCACCTCATGGCCGCGATAGAGAGGCATTCTAGCCAAAAGCTCAGCCTCCACCCCAACGCCATCCAAATAAAAAGGCATGGGGAGATACGCCAGACTTGCGAGACATATTGGAGGACAAAGCAAAGCATTCAAGATCGATCTATGGATCACGAGGGCGCACCACTCTACGAGACGGTAAATGTCACGCCGGATACAGTAAAAGCAAATCCGGCCGGGCCGAACACAGCGGGCAGGACCCATACGAGTTGCGACGCGATATAGCCCAATACAGAGGTGTCGCACACCCCTTATGCTTCACAGATGAAGTAATGGAACATCAATTCCTAGAAGGTTTCAAACCTATAAACATTGAATCATACGACGGCACAACAGATCCCGCAGTATGGATTGAGGACTTCCTCCTCCACATCCACGTGGCCCACGGTGATGACTTACATGCCATCAAATACCTCCCACTAAAACTCAAAGGACCAGCGCGACATTGGCTTAATAGCTTGCCAGCGGACTCCATTAGCTGTTGGGAAGATCTGCAAGCCGCATTCCTCGACAAATTTCAGGGCACTTATGTGCGACCACCATACGCTGATGACTTGAGCCACATAATTCAGCAGCCAGAAGAGTCAGCCAGGCAATTCTGGACTCGGTTCCTTACAAAGAAAAATCAAAGCATCGACTGTCCGGATGCGGAGGCCTTAGCGGCTTTCAAGCACAACATCCGAGACGAGTGGCTAGCCCGGCACCTTGGTCAGGAAAAGCCGAAATCTATGGCAGCCCTCACGACGCTCATGACCCGCTTTTGTGCGGGAGAAGACAGCTGGTTGGCTCGAAGTAACAACGAATCAAAGAACCATGGTACCTCAGATACCAAGGAAGGCAACAGCAGGTCACATGGCAACAAGCATAAGCGCCGCATTAACGACAAAAGTACTGAGGATACGGCAGTAAATGCCGGATTCAAAGGCTCTAAACCCGGTCAGCGGAAAAAGCCATTCAAACAAAGTACGCCGGGTCCGTCCAGCTTGGACCGTATACTCGATTGCTCGTGTCAAATCCACGGCACCCCAGACAAGCCAGCCAATCACAACAACAGGGATTGTTGGGTGTTCAAGCAGGCTGGCAAGTTAATCGCCGAAAACAAGGACAAGCGGCCGCATAGCGATGACGAGGAAGAACCCCGATAGCCACACACTGGAGGACAGAAGAGGTTTCCCCCGCAAGCACTACTAGAGAAAAGGCTAGCAGCAGCGCGGGTTTTAGGCCTATTAGCAGCGCGGGTGCCCGCGCTACCAATAAGGCGCTACAGCTAACTCTTAGTAGTAGCGCTGCCTGTACCCGCGCTACTACTATTGACAATAGCAGCAACGCTTTTCAGGAACGCGCTGCTATTAGTTAGCTATAGCGATTTCCTGGTCCCGCACTACTGTTATATCTTTCACCATTTCCCCACTCCAGCTTCGATAAACTGCAATTTCCAGATACTAGGTACTACTAGATATCAATTTCAGAAAGCATTATAGGTACTAGGTAGTACTCCCTCAAGCAGTACAAGGTGACATCGACGACAATCATCATATTTAGTTCTAGATGATATCGACGACGATCATCATATGTAGTTCTACATGATATCGACGACGATCATCATATGTAGTTCTAGATGATATAGCCACACACACATATGTAGTTCTAGATGATATCAACGACGATCATCATCCTCAAGCCTGGGCGGTGGGTGTTCCTGATAGTAATTAGGATGGCCTGTCCAACATGAAGATTCTTGCCAACGAGGAATCTCTTCCACCCAACCGAGTTCAAGTGTGTGTGACCATCTGTGTCCATGCGGTAAGTACAGGTGGTGACGGAGCCCCTTGTGGTAAGGCGTAGTCCAACTGAGCCTTCTTCATCAGGCTCGATACCACAACTCACAGATAGGTTCTTTGGCAATCTCTGAATAAGAAAAACATATCAATTAATAAATAGCCTCACACATACTCTTGCAAATATATTTCTATTAAGTCTAGATTTCTAAACTATCAAAAGACACAGTACTACGCATTTGTACTAATTAATCATGAATTCTACTAATAAGTATATATGGATTATCTACACTATTAATAGTTCCTTGGATTCTACACTAATAAGCATGTGATCAGACTCTACACTAAAGTATATCATCGACTAGATTCCACAAAGCGTACCATTGGACTCTACACTAAGCATATCATCGGATTCACTAAGCATATAATCGGATAATTTGCATTTGTAAGTATAACAATAAAGCATATATATATCATCAAATTACTACATGCAGTACGTATAACATACCATTTCACGCCGATCGACCATGGTACTTGTCAGGCGAGTCACGAATGGCACCCCGACAAATTCATCACGTGGCGGAATTATGTCCCATAGGTTGCACACCTCCTCCTCGCTCAGCCTCATTCTTTGAGCTATGATGGCTTCATGAAGTGGGTTCTCATCATCATCATTGAGTGGGTCCTCATTATCTTCATCATCTTCGTCATCTTCATCATCTTCCACCAGGTTGATATAAATGACAACCAGCTTGGGTCTTTCTCCTCTGAAGGAGAATCTGATCAACTCTCCACCAGTAAGACGCATGTTAGCGAGGAAATGGGCCCATCCATCTCCTCCAATCTGCGACATATTGCGTCCTTTCTCGACCTCCATAGTGTACGGCCCCCCAGGAGCCTCAAATGTCACAGTGTCTCCTGTCAGCTTGTTGAATTTCGACCTCACATTGCATGGGACGATCTGTGTAAGAAAAGCAAAATGACACAATGCAGTAATGCCAACACTAAAAATAAAATAGTTGTTACATTTCATCTAATTTCTTACCGCCGCATGACGAAAACTCGGATGGAAGTAGATGCCGAATAGCTTGCCAGTGGCAAGGCTGCTGGCGCACCTTGACTTGCACAGTCGACATAGTGGTGCTGGTGGTGGCGCCATTTTCCTAAAGCAATATGAGCAAAGGATTAACGATTCACTTCACAGGAAAGAAAAACAGTAGCATGTGATATTTTTGGTTCTTCCGTGAGAAACAATTTTATGGACAATTATAATCCTAATTTGGCCCCTATTGCCTAAGATAATTGTTTAAACAAACAAGTGGAAAATTTAACTAAATTGGCACCTACATTTTGCCAAAAAATAACTTATTACAAAAAAACTAAATCGAGCATACTAAATCAACTAAATCAACTAGCATACTAAATCAACTAAATTAAAATGTTCTAAATCAACTAGCCTACTAAATCAACTAAATCAACTAGCCTACTAAATAAACTAAATCAAAATGTTCTAAATCAACTAAATCAACTAGCCTACTAAATCAACTAAATTATATCAACTATATCAAATTGTTACATATGAAAGCCTACTAAATCAAAATGTATCAGGGAGGAGGGACAAGGAGGGGCGACTCGAGGAGGGAGAAGATAGTAGGACGGAGGAGGAAGGCAGAGCGAGGAGGGGCCGGCCGGCGGCGAGTGGAGGGAGGACAGATCGAGGAGGAAGGCGGAGCGAGGAGGGGCCGGCCAGCGGCGAGTGGAGGGAGGACGGAGGAGGAGGCCGGTACCGAGTCCAGCGTGGAGGATGAGGCGACAGCGGCGCAGATCGGGGGAGGGGCGATGGGGCATGACCGGCGGCGCGGGGGGTGAGGAGGAGATTGAGTGAGTGTGTGTGAGTGTGATCTGTGGATGAGGCTAGTGAGTGGGGGGAGATGGAATGGCATAGCAATAGCGCGCTATAGGGAAATGCGCTACTGCTAAACGACCTATCAGTAGCACCTTTCGGCGTGAACGCGCTACTGCTATGTGTCAGTATGTAATAATAGACATAGACATAAAAAATACATTGATCATCAATGGTCTTTTGTGTACAATCTGATTTGTCAATAGGAATCCTCGCCGGTTGGTTTAAGAACTGGCGAGGATTCCTATTGCGGCCACAGATCCTACACATAGAGTTCAATGAAGACCAAGTGCTTGTGAAAGTTGTAGAAGAAACATATTTAAGGTGGGTAAAACTCTCTTCACGGAGCGAGGTGGGACTAAATTTTTGTAGTTAATTTAGCAGTAGCGATTATTGCCTGAATGCGCTACTGCTACGTTACATAGCAGTAGCGCTGTTTAGTTTAACGCGCTGCTGCTATAACTGGCCTCGCGACGGCGTCGTGGGAATTTTAGCAGTAGCGCTTCTTGGAGTGCACGCGCTACTGATAAACTTGTTTCAGCAGCGAGTTTCTATAGCCCGCACTACTGCTACTTAGCAGCAGCGCCTGATTTTAAAGCGCGCTGCTAGTAAGATTCTGTGTATAGGCTTTTCCCTAGTAGTGAAGTGCGGACGGTGAGCATGATATACGCAACCCACATCCCCAAGAGGGAGCGGAAGCGTGCGCTCAGGGACGTATATGTGTTGGAGCCAGTCGCCCCAAAGTCCCATCACCTTCGATCGCAGGGACCACCCCACTAGTATCCGTCACGGCGGATTCGCCGCACTGGTCCTAGACCCAATCATCAACGGATTTCACGTCACTCGAGTCCTTATGGATGGCGGCAGCAACCTGAACCTGCTTTATCAGGACACAGTGCGCAAAAAGGGTATAGACCCCTCAAGGATCAAACCCACAAAGACGACATTTAAAGGCGTCATTCCAGGCGTAGAGGCCCACTGAACAGTCTCAATTACACTATAAGTGGTCTTCGGATCCCCGGATAACTTCCAAAATGAAGAGTTAATCTTCGATATAGTCCCGTTCTGCAGTGGTTATCACGCGCTGCTCGGATGAACCGCATTCACTAGATTCAATGCGGTCCCACATTATGCATACCTCAAGCTCAAGATGCCAGGACCTCGTGGAGTTATTACAGTCAACGGAAACACAAAGCGCTCTCTCCGAACAGAGGAGCACACCGCGGCCCTTGCAGCAGAAGCGCAAAGCAGCCTCTCAAGGCAATCTACCAGTTCGGCATTTTGAAGCCCGGACACCTTCAAGCACGCTCGAGGCAATCAGCAAACAGACCGCCAGGCGCGATCTGAGCTCGCGTAGCAATACGGCGGCCACCCCAATCCCAGCCCAACGGCGTTGTTCGTGTCGCACGTACATAATTACGCATTAAAGATACCATGGGCACAGGTGGGGAGGGGGGCACAACTACGACACGCCCCAAAACGCGGCCTAAACCGCACCGGGGGCTTCCCGTTTGGTTATTTTTCTTTTTCTTTCAGGACTTCAATCTTTGGAAACACTGTCCGGCAGCTCTATAGCCGAACACATGATACAGCAACCAAGGAGGCCCACAACTACGGAATTCCCAGGTGCATTACAGATTTCATATAATTTCTTAGCTCACCCTTGGAAGGGACATAGTCCTACTCTTTTGCCTATTACACTATCTGTATCACTCTGCTTTAATGCAATTTTTCAATATACAATGCATGACATTATGACTATTATCGCATTTTTGTTAAATGTATACATATCTATGTGTTCATTAGTGAAGCCTAGCAACCGTACACTTTAGTACGGCCAATGCACCAGGGGCTTACGTACCCACAATATGGTGTGAAAAGTCCGAACACTTTCGCAAGTGCGGCACCCCGAACTTATAGCATTATATGCATCAGCTCCGAATCATGTCTTTGGTCAAATGTTGGGTTTGACCGGCTCCTATGTTTTGGTACCTTACGTTCCGCTCTATCGGCTAAGGTAGCGCTAGGAGAACTACTGCGATTGTGCCCCGGTTCTGCCGGGCCGAGCACCTCAGTAGAGAAAACTAAAACTGACTGTCATGATAAGGTGAGAGACTGGTCGCTGTTCGGCAAGGTTTTTCGAGTCCCTAAAGACTTATGCCGCTTAAGGCGAGGGGCCGGCTCCGTCCGGCTTACAGCGTGTATCGCGCGCTGAATTCGGCCTCCCGAATACAAGGCGCTTAGCCTAAATTTAAAATTATAGAATTCTATGGCTAAGTGAGAGTGCTAAAGCATTATTAGTCCGGTTGCCTTGTTCGTTGTGCTGAGCACCTCGAAGGACCCAAACATGGGAACAAGAGTGCTCAGGTTTATCCCAAACACCCCAGCACTCGTGGTATGGGGGCAGAAGCCGAGGACTAGCCATCTCTTAGATTGGATAAACAACCAAACAGAAGGTAATATTTTAAATTCACACCAGCGTTGCATAGCGCATATGAAACAAGTTTTCATCACACAGGATAAAAAACGAGCAAGTCTCATCCAAATATTACATTCTGTGAACACTTATCCGTGATAAGACGGGCGCCCGGCAGAACACCCTCGTAGTACATCTTGGGTTGGCGGTGCTCCTTGCCGTCCGAAGGCCCCTCCTTGATCAGCTTGATGGCGTCTAGCTTGACCCACTGTGTTTTTACACGGGCGAAGGCCCGACGTGCACCTTCTATGCAGACGGATCGCTTGACCACCTCCAGTCGTGGGCATGCATCCACAAGCCGCCTCACCAGGACAAAGAAGCTGTTTGGAAGGGCATCGCCAGGCCACAATCAGACTATGAAGCCCTTCATGGCCTGATCGGCCGCCTTATGTAGCTCGGCCATCTGCTTCAGCTGGTCACTCATCGGCACTGGATGTTCGGCCTCAGCATACTGAGACCAGAACAGCTTCTCCGTTGAGCTACCGTCCTCGGCCTGGTAAAATTGTGCGGCATCGGACACACTGCGGGGCAAATCTGTGAATGCTCCTGAAGAGCTCTGGATCCGGGTAAGTAATCGATAATTTACTTTTACATGCTTGCTTTGCATATAGAAAGCCTTACCCGCCGCTATCTTCTTTATCACGTTGATCTCCTGAAGGGCCTTCTGGGCCTCGGCCTTGGCACTCTTCGCGCTCTCACGGGCAGCGGCAAGCTCAGACTCTCGCGTCTTCAAGTCAAGCTCCAACGCCTCGTGCTTCGTCACGAGAGCCTGGAGCTCTTGCTGCACCTCGCCCACCCGAGCCTCGTGCCTCTCTCGCTCGGTGCGCTCCTAGGCCACCTTCTCTTCGGCCTGGGACAGCGCTTGCTTCAGGGTCGCCACCTCGGTCGTGGCCCCTGGCAAACATACAATGATCTTGTCATTTAGCAATCACGTCCTTTTTTTCATCTATAGATGGGGTATTACTTACCCTTGTTCTCCTCGAGCTGCCTCTTAGCAAGGCCGAGCTCTTTCCTGGACCCCTCGAGGGCCTCCTTCAGTACGGCGACCTCCGCAGTTAGTGCGGCGGATGCCAGCAGCGAAGCCTGCATATGCATATTGACATACTTACATTAGACTCCTGCAATATTATTTGATCCTCTGTTCGGCTTTTCTTTGTGAACACCGAACAAAGCATCAGGGGCTACTGTCTATGCGGTAATATTTCTACTACATTTTAAAACACTTACCTCGAAGCCTGTTAGAAGGCTAGTACAGGCTTCAGTCAATCCGCTCTTGGCGGACTGAACCTTCTGCATCACCGCACTCATGATAGTGCGGTGCTCCTCCTTGATGGAAGCGCTGCGAAGCACTTCCAACATAGTGTCCGGCACCTCTGGATGGACAGAGGTCACCGGCACAGGCATCTCACCCCCCTTAGAAGGGGACCGCCTGCCCGAGCTCGGAGCCGTTGGAGGGTCCGGCGCGGTGTTCGGCTGAGGGCCGAACTCGGAGCTCTCGGGGACCCCGTCCCCTCGGCTCCCGGAGTCCGGAAGGTCGCCTTGAGGCGCCTCCGGGACTGTCCCCCCCCCCCGATCCGGTGCCTCTTGAGATAGCACCTCGGCGTCGTCGGCTGGATGAGGGGAGGTGGCGATCGGGACTGGATCGCTATCCATGTCCGACGAGCCCAGGGAGCCGTCCGAGGATACCTCGATATTGGCTCGGGGCGGCCTGCACAATTGAGTTCGGCATTAGGGAAAGCAATGCGGCAAAGGAATCCTATGGGTTACTTTGGTATCCGAATACTTACGATCTCCCCTGGGGCTTGGCCCTAGGCAACCACTCGTATTCACTTTCGTCGGTGGCGGTAGAGCTGTCCGGAAGGAGTGTCCTTCCCTTCTTGGACCCTCCGGCCTCCCCAGTTGGGGCGGCCTTCCTTTTCTTATCTCTCCCAGTCATTGGGGGAGCCTCTTCTTCCTCTTCCTCGTCTTCGGGGGAAGAGTGTGTCGCAGACTCATCGGACGGTGAGTCTGACGACGCCTGGCGCCGGGAACTCTTTCGAGCTCCCTTGGCCTTCTAGGTCTTCTCCGACACCTTATAAGGGGCCGAAGTCAACATCTTCGCCAGAAGGGCGTCTGTAGGGCCTTCAGGCAAGGGAGCCGGATAGTCAATTTGTCCGGCCATCTTCTGCCAGTCCTGTTAACGGCACGGGAGTTTAGATCCCGCATAGAATCAATCTATATAGAAAACAAGTATCCTGTGAAAGGTAAAACAACTAACTGCGCGTGGCGCTTCCCGCTGAATCCGCGATCCTCAGTAATGGGGGGAGGGACCACAGTGCCCTTGAACAGCACCCTCCAAGCATCTTCATGAGTCGTGTCGAAGAGCCTTTTCATAGTTCGGTGCTGCGCTGGATTGAACTCCCACAAGGTAAACTCCCGTTGTTGGCACGGGAGTATCCGGCGGACGAGCATAACCTGGACTATGTTGACAAGCTTGAGCTTCTTATCCACCATGTTCTGAATAAATGACTGGAGTCCGGTCAGCTCTTTTGAATTACCCCAGGACAGGCCCTTCTCTTTCCAGGAGGTGAGCCGCATGGGGATGCCAGATCGGAACTCGGGGGCCGCTACCCATGCGGGGTCGCGCGGCTCGGTGATATACAACCACCCCGATTGCCACCCCTTTATGGTTTCCACGAAGGTGCCCTCGAGCCATGTGATGTTGGGAATCTTGCCCACCATGGCGCCTCCGCACTCCGCCTGGCGGCCACTCACTACCTTCGGCTTGACATTGAAGGTCTTCGGCCATAAGCTGAAGTGGGGCTTGATGCGGAGGAAGGCCTCGCACACGACGATGAACGCCGAGATGTTGAGGATGAAGTTCGGGGCGAGATCGTGGAAATCCAGGCCGTAATAAAACATGAGCCCTCGGACGAAGGGATGGAGAGGGAATCCCAGTCCGCGGAGGAAATGGGTGAGGAATACCACCCTCTCATGGGGCTCGGGGGTGGGGATGAGCTGTCCCTCATCTGGGAGCCGGTGCGTGATATCGTCGGGCACGTATCCGGCTCTCCTCAGTTTCTTGACGTCTCCCTCCGTGATGGAGGAGACCATCCACTTGCCTCCCGCTCCGGACATGGTTGGAGAAGGTTGAGATGGAAGTGAGGACTTGGGCGCTAGAGCTCGAGTGTGCGGGAGCGGATGAGCAGAGGAGGAAGAAGGCATGGATAGAAAGGTGAATCCTTATCCCTTTATATGGGCGGACAAAATTAAACGTCCCCACTTGCCTGGTAAAATTCACTTATCCCCCAAGCGCCGCAATTGATGGCGCGGTTGGGTTACCCACGCCCATATTGATGAGAATCCCGTAATAAGGGGACACGATCTCTGCTTTGACAAGACGTGTCGAAAAACTTCCTCGCATTATGTGCGGGGCTGGTTAAAGGAAACGGTTTGAATAATCACCAGGCCATGATGTAACATAATATTGCCAACACAAGCTAGCGGATTAGATCTGCAAAAACATTATTCTCTCTACGGTGAAATGTGGGACTTATTTTGCAGGGTGGGACACTATCCTCGTATTCAAATTCTTCTATGATGTATTCGGAGAAGGAACCCGCCTTGCAATGCTGAAGACAACAGCACGCCGGACTCATCGTCATTGAAGCCTGGTTCAGGGGCTACTCAGGGAGTCCTGGATAAGAGGGTCTCCGGACAGCCGGACTATCTCCATTGGCCAGACTCATAGACTATGAAGATACAAGATTGAAGACTTCGTCTCGTGTCCGGATGGGACTCTACTTGGAGTGGAAGGCAAGCTAGGCAATACGTATATGGATATCTCCTCCTTTGTAACCGACCTTGTGTAACCCTAACCCTCTCCAGTGTCTATATAAACCGAAGGGTTTTAGTCCGTAGGACAACAAATCACAACATACAATCATACCGTAGGCTAGCTTCTAGGGTTTAGCCTCTTTGATCTCGTGGTAGATCTACTCTTGTAACACCCATATGTTCAATATTAATCAAGCAGGACATAGGGTTTTACCTCCATCAAGAGGGCCCGAACCTGGGTAAAACTTCGTGTCCCTTGCCTCCTGTTACCATCCGGCCTAGACGCACAGTTCGGGACCCCCTACCTGAGATCCGCCGGTTTTGACACCGACAGGCCTTCTCAAGCAGCACCATAGTATGGCTACCAAGCCCCTAGACATCATTAAGAGGTTCCCGACTACACTGCAAAAGGACAACGCGGCTCGTCAAGAGCTCGATTAGCAATTCGGCCTCCGTCCCAATCCCGATAAAGTAGCGGCATTCGTACCACGCGTACATATTTACGCACTCAAAATTCCATGGACATCGACGGAGGCACAAGCTAGCCCGGGATGTACAGTTTGGCTAGACCAATCCCGGACACACATATAACTTTACTATTTCTTGTATCACTTTTTTGCAGGTTTCTCTTATGCAGGCCTCTTTTGACGGCCTGATTTATGGTCCTGTCAAAGGACAAATACACCGGATCGACATGGAGCACAGGCATACAGGGGCATCCCTAAAGGCCATTCCAACGATTACTCTAACCATTCTCGGGAAACACGCGCAGCTTGCCTCCGGTTGTGGCATGTCAAATAGTCGTTTGCTTATTGCATTATTTTGTACCAATGTGCTTGGACGCATTAACCCAACTATAACGGAAACAGTTCATGATCCAAGTTCAAGGGCACCAGATCCTATCTCTTTTCTCCCTCTGTTTTCCTTTATATTACTTATTTCCTAGCAACCGTACACTCTGGTACGCTTCACATTTGCCAACGCCTCCCCGTCGCCCCACGATACGACAACAAAGTCCGAACACTCCTTAAAGGTAAGTTCGGCACCTCGAATTTAGCATTATATGCATTGGCTCCGAATCATGTCTTTGGTCAATAGTTGGGTTGCCCGGCTCCTGTGGTTGCTACCCTACGTTCCGCTAAATCGGCTAGGGTAGTAAAAGCAAAACTACTGCGATTGTGCCCTGGCCTTGACCAGATGAGCGCCTAAGTAGAGAAAGCCGAAAACTGACTGTCATGATACGGCGAGAGTCGGTCAGCTGTACGAGGGTTACAAATCATTGGAGATTTTTTCCGCATTATGCGAAAGATTGGCACTTCCCGATCAGATGCTGACAGCACTCTGGTTTGAACCAGCGGCTACGCCCATGCTTTATTATAAAACTCCTATGGCTAAGTGAGGGAGTTTAAGCCATATAGTCTGATTGCCTTATTCGTTGTGCTAAAAACTCCTTCAAGGACCATATAATTGGATCAAGATTATTTGGATTCCATCCCGAAGCCGACGACTGGCCAACCCTCAGATTACATACAACACAGGCGCACAGGAGCAAACAATTAAAGCATAACAAAATTACATTACCAAAACAGGCTTTGTTTTTCATAATACAAGGCAAGTGCAACATGAATACATTTATTCAAATACAACATCCTGCGAACATTGTGCTGCCGCAAGGAGGGACCCCTCCAGGACATCCGCAAAATACCGTTCGGGTTTGCGATGCTCCTTGCCCTCCGGTGGCCCTCTGGTCACCTCGACGACATCCATCTTCGCCCACCACATCTTGCAACGGGCGAAGGCCATGCGCGCACCTCAAATGCAAGCCGAGCGCTTGACGACGTCCAGCCGAGGATAGGCGTTCACCATCCGCCTCACGAGTCTGAAGTAGCTGCCTGGCATAGCTTTGACTGGCCATAGCCAGATTATCAAATCCTTAATGGCTAGTTCGGCCACCCTATGCAGCTCCACCAGCCGTTTCAGCTGATCGGTGAAGGACACAGGATGCTCTGGCACCGCATACTGCGACCAGAATAGCTTCTCCGTAGAACCCTGAGGGAGTCCTGGATTAGGGGGTGTCCGGATGGCCGGACTATACCTTCAGCCAGACTCCTGGACTATGAAGATACAAGATTGAAGACTTCCTCCTGTGTCCGGAAGGGACTTTCCTTGGCGTGGAAGGCAAGCTTGGCGAATCCGATATGTAGATCTCCTACCATTGTAACCGCCTTTGTGTAACCCTAACTGTCGGTGTCAAAACCGGCGGATCTCGGGTAGGGGGTCCCGAACTATGCGTCTAGGCCGGATGGTAACAGGAGACAAGGGACATGAAGTTTTCCCCAGGTTCGGGCCCTCTCGATGGAGGTAAAACCCTATGTCCTGCTTGATTAATATTGATGATATGGGTAGTACAAGAGTAGATCTACCACGAGATCGAGGAGGCTAAACCCTAGAAGCTAGCCTATGGTATGATTGTTGATGTGTATGTTGTCCTACGGACTAAAACCCTCTGGTTTATATAGACACCGGGTAGGGTTAGGGTTACATAGAGTCGGTTACAATGGTAGGAGATCTGCATATCCGTATCGCCAAGCTTGCCTTCCACGCCAAGGAAAGTCCCTCCCAGACACGGGACAAAGTCTTCAATCTTGTATCTTCATAGTCCGGGAATCCGGCTGAAGGTATAGTCCGGCTATCCAAACACCCGCTAATCCAGGACTCCCTCAGTAGCCCCTGAACCAGGCTTCAATGACGACGAGTCCGACGCGCATATTGTCTTCGGCATTGCAAGGCGGATTCCTCCTCCAAGTACTTCATAGAAGATTTTGAACACAAAGATAGTGTCTGGCTCTGAAAAATAAGTTTGCACGTATTGCCATAGAGAGAATAATATTTACACAAATCTAATCTGCTGACGTATTCCGTAGTGTGACATCACACCACGGCCAAGCTTTTATTCGAACCGTTTTACTGTCCCATCTTAGCACGTTATGCGAGGCGGTTTCCTTGGCACGTCTTGTTAAAGCAGAGATCGTGTCCCCCTTATTCCGGGATTCTCATCAATACGGGCGTGGGTAACCCAACCGCTTCTAGGACTCCTAGATTATAGGCATGTCCAAACAGACACGGAGAGGACGCTTGATATCCACCCTCTTTATAAAGGGACAAGGCTTTTATTTTTCCCTCCCGTGCTCAATCGAGTCCTTCCCCCGCCTCGAGCCCTAACGCCCAAAGTTTAGGTCAGGTGCTCCGAACCATGAATCATGTCCGGATCTAGCCTTCAAGGCCGATGGGTGCCCTCCTCCGTCACGGAAGAAGACATCAAAAAGTTGAGGGAAGCCAGATATCTGACCGCCGAGATCTTGCATCGGCTGCCTCCCCGGGGGCAGGCCGTCCCTTCCCCCGAACCCAACGAGAGCGTCGTGTTCGTCTCCCACTTCCTCCGAGGTCTAGGCCTTGCTCTGGATCCATTCGTCAGGGGCTTGATGTTTTACTACGGGCTAGATTTCCATGATCTAGCTCCGGACTCCTTTCTTCATATCATGACATTTATCATCGTGTGCGAGGCCTTCCTCCGGGTCACCCCTCACTTTGGCCTGTGGCTCAAGACCTTTGAAGTAAAGCCGAAGATGATCGAGGGGCAACAGGCGGCGTGTGGAGGTGCCTCAATACGCAAGATGACAGGAGCTCCGTGGCCCAAAGGTTCCATTCCAGAGGTGTCTGAATTGTGGCAACAGGAGTGGTTCTACATCACGGCTCCTAGAAGTGCCGAGTGGGCGGCCCCCCTGTTTTCCGCTCGGGCCCCCCACCACAACTGATGTCGTGGATCAGCAGAGGTCTGAGCTGGGGGCCAGCCAAGGACGTGCCTATACTGCAAGGCCGCATTCGAGATCTCTTCAATGGAGATTTCAGTTTGGTTGCGGTGATACAGGTTATGTTGGTCCGTCAAGTCCAGCCTTGCAAACGCCGGCCTCTTCGTCTATGGGAGTTCAATCCCGAGGGACCGTGTGCCTTTCAAAATTTTCTCGGCCTGACGCACGAGGAGATGTACAAATCATTCTTCGGACCTCCGACGGAGTGTCCGGAAATCACCGAGGACGTGGGCCTGAGTAGCAACCGCACCGCCGAACAGGTAAGGCATCTTCTGGCCGAACATACTTTCTCTACTTTGTTACGAAGTTATCTCTGAGAGTTCGCTTTTTCACCAGGACTGGCTCACAAAGGCGAAGTTGATTCAGTGTTCGGCCCCCCTCCCTGAGGGTTTGGAAAATCCGGTATTGGAAAAGATGCTCCAGACCGCACCTTGCCCGGAGCCCTTGAAGGAAGATACTGTGGAGGATAATGCGGGCGGACGCGGGCCCCCAACGCTGCCCATTCTAGCCAAGGGAGCGAGCGTCTCTATGAGGGAAGGCGACCAGAAGAGAAAAGGACCGCGCCCGGGGATTCGGAAGCCGAAGCTTCCAAACGGGAGAAGAAGTCTCCCGCAGGGGGTCCCACCCTGGGGGGCGTTGTTGCCGCACAAAGTCCGTGGGGGGATCAATCCTCCCACGAGTCGTAAGTGACCCGAAATACCTTTGATAGTACAGATATGCTATCTTTTTCTTCTGAGAAGATAACCACCACATATATTTTTGCAGTTCGGGCCTTAGCCCCTCTCAAATGAGCTCATCTTCGGGGGATCTTCTTCCAGAGATGATGGAGAGCGAAACGCCTCCTCCGGACTCCTCTGCTCCGGGAGCGGGCGACCCTAAAGTGTCGTCGCGGAGGGCCTCTCTGAGTCCAGTGGGGCCAGAAGATAATCCCGTTGACCCCCGAAGCTCCCAATGTCTGGCTCCCAGCACTGTCTAGTGTGCGATCGGATGTTCTGAGGGAGTTGGTGGGGCGAGCGGCCATCTTAGATGAACACCGTGTGCTGATAAATACGGTGATGGAGAGAATATCGTCCGCCGAAAGCGGATTGCATGAAGCTGTTATGAGTCTACTGATAGGCTTTGAGGTACGTAAAAGAATGTATGATAGTCCTGCACATGCTAGGTGTGCCCTGTGTGGATAGTAGCCCCTGAGACTCTGGTTGTCGTCGGAAACGACGACGAACAGAGGATCATATTCCCAGGTAATAACCATACTGCCTCTATGTGCAGGTGATGGAAGCTCCGGTGGCTAGCTGGACTAGCGAGTTTGCCCATTTAGAACGGCAGTTGGATGCGGCAGACACCGACATCGAGCTTGTTAATAAAAGGCTTGACGAGGCACAGGGTAAGTGTCAATATCTGGTAAACGCCACATAGGAAGAGCAGCATGATGCCATTATCTTAAATATGTTGTGACTGCAGATGGAGCTGCCACTGTTGAAGCCTTGCGGGCAGAACTTGCCCGAGCCAAGGAACAAGCGAGGTTAGGTAATGCAGCTGCTGTGAAGGCGGCCGAAGAGTTGCAAGCCGAGAAGGCCGCGCATGGCGAGACCCGAGACAAGATGGCCAAGATGGCTGTGGAATTAAAAGCCGCCGCCGACCGTTGCCGGGTTCTCGAAAAGGAAAACCAAGCGAAGGCATGGGACCTTGAGAAGGCTGCTGCGACAAAAAAGGATCTCCGTTCTGCTATGAGGGCATAGAAGGAGGAGCTGCGGGAAGCCGGGGATATTGTAGCTGGGAAATCCTTTATGTTGCGGAGGAAATTCGGAGATCCACAGTATGCCCCTCTGGATCGGCTGTGGAGTTCGGAGGATGTGTATATGGATTTGGCGGCGAGTGCTGCCGATGCGGCCAAGTACTTCCAGGGTCAGACAGACCATGGAGTAGACCAGCTGTTTTGGAGACAGTTCCATTCTCCCGAGCGTGCACTTACATTGACTGACCAATTAGCCGAATGGGCCGAACTAAACAGGTTGTCTGGACTCTCTATGAGGTCTGTTGTGGATCAGCTGTGGCTGGGAAGGTCAAAACCGAACAGCTATTTCAGCTTGGTGCAGCAGTTCCTTGACGTGGTGCCGCGCATTAATGCGATGAAGAGGTCGGCGTGCATAGAGGGTGCACGGATGGCCTTTGCACGTGTTAAGGCATACTGGGCTGAGATGGATGCTACCAATGTTGGAGCGCGAGATTCGGTTATAGGTCGAAAGGCTGCTGAGCACTATTTTGAAGAAGTTCTTGAGGGTGCCCGTTTGAAAGAGACCCAGTGCTCAAAAAGTATTATGTTTGATTGATATGTAATCTCATTGTAAGCGAAATGCTTTTATAAATTTTATAAGGCTATTTTTATACTTTTACTTAAAAGTAATATGATGCCTCCAGGGCGGCCGTTTGTGTATACATGTGTATAACCTGAAAGATTGCAGTCGTTGGCCTGAGCCCCCACGCATATAATGTGGAGGTGCTCGCCAAAACACGCGTTCACACTTAACCCAACATCTTGGTCCTATTAAGGAGGTGATAGCGGAGCGAGCGAGGAAATCAGACTATAATGCTTTAGCACTTTCACTTAGCCATAGGAGTTTGACAGTGGGGCTACTAGATAGCCCCTGGTGGCTCCCCACTCTCCCGGTTCCGGGGTGCGTACATGCCTGGCCGGAAAACGGCCCTTCGTTAAGGCGGAAGAATTCAAACATTCCCACAGGTCATCGAGTGGTTGACCAGTCTCATGCTATATCATGACAGTCAGTTTTCGGCTTTCTCTACTAAAGTGCTCGTCCGGATGAACTAGGGCACAATCGTAGTAGTTCTCCTGGTGCTACCTTAGCCGGTAAGGCGGAACGTAAGGCACCAAAACACAGGAGCCGGGCAAACCCAACATTTGACCAAAGACAATGATTCGGAGCTGATGCATATAGGGCCAAACTCGCGACGCCGAATACTCCCTAAGGTATTCGGTCTTTGTGGTATAAACCGGGCCTAAATAATGGCCTTTATAAGAAGCCCCTTGTGTCCAGGTACGTGCATTATTCTGGCGTGGCCACATGCCAAGACATCAGCATCCTTCTCAACGGTGGATATGTATCAACAAGAGATAGTTAAAAAGGTTTACGCAGGGTCTTAATCTAAAAAGAATCCTTGGAACGGGTCCCTGCTGCACGTCTGCGCCTGTGTCTCCGTTGTGCCGTATCCTGGACGGGTGTAGCACGATGATCGTCTATAAAAAAGAGGAAGTTAAGTGAAAAAGTTGTCATGCAAAAAGATAGTTTTTAAAGAAACCATGTGTAATTCAAGATGATAAGAAATTGCCACTTGTCTACGCGCGTTGAGCCCCTTGTATTGACGAATAGGGGTGTGACCACTTATTTCTGTATAAATAGATGCACCGGACTTGATTAGTTGTATCTGAGGTCTTGACGACCTATTGGATGCTTTCGTTTGTCCGGGCGCTTTTATTGTGCGGCGGCCAAGGCAGCCTCACTCTCTTCGGCGCGCAGAGATCACTTGATATCTCCATGCACTGTAATGATGCCACGTGGACCGGGCATCTTGAGTGTGAGGGAGGCGTAGTGCGGTATTGCATTAAAGCGACCGAAAGCTTCGCGTCCGAGCAGTGCTTGATAGCCACTTTGAAACGGAGTGATGTGGAAGGTTAAATGCTCGCGACGGAAGTTATCGGGGGAGCCGAATATAACTTGTAGTAAGAGGGAGCCCATACAATGAGCCCCTGGGCCTGGCGTTACTCCTTTAAAGGTAGTATTGCTATGGCGAATTTGTGTTGGGTCTAACCCCATCCTGCGGATTGTATCCTGATATACTAGGTTTAGGCTACTGCCGCCGTCCATCAAGATCCTTGTGAAGTGATATCCGCCAATTACTGGGTCTAATACCAGATCAGCCCATCCTTCGTGTCGGATACTTGCTGAGTAATCGCGATGATCGAAAGTGATCGGTTGAGATGACCAGCGGCAGGACTTCGTAGTGATAGGCACTTGGGTATACTTTCCTGGGAGTGCCGTATTGTTTTTCCCTTGATTATGTGTAACATGTTTACTGTTTTGACTTCTGGTGGAAATTTCTTTTGTTCCACCGTGTCTTCCTTGGGAGGCTCGTCCTCGTCTTCACTTGGTGTGTCCTCCCCCTTATGTACGGTGTTGAGCTTGCCGGACTGCTTGAAGACCCAACATTCTCTATGGGTATGATTAGCCGGTTTACCAGGAGTACTATGGATCTGACATACTTGGTCCAGAATTTTGTTAAGGCTGGAAAGTTCATCCCTGGTGCCTTTAGGTGGCTTTTGACCTGGCCGAGAGCTTTTGAATCCGGCATTTACTGCCGTGCTCTTCGTGTTGTCTTCTTTATTCCGGCGTTTGTTATTGCTGATGCGCCGTGATTTCCCGTTTCCATCTCTAAATTCATATGTACTGGGGTCGCTGGTGCTGCACCTCGCTAGCCAGCTGTCCTCCCCTGCGCAAAAGCGGGTCATGAGGTTTGTTAGTGCCGCCATCGTTCTCGGCTTATTTTAGCCGAGGTGTCTGGCGAGCCATTCGTCACGGACGCTATGCTTGAAAGCTGCTAAAGCTTCGACGTCCGGGCAGTCAACAATCTGGTTCTTTTTAGTAAGAAACATGTTCCAAAGCTTTCAGGCTGACTCTCCAGGCTGTTGAGTTATATGACTCAAATCATCCGCATCCGGAGGTCGGACATAAGTCCCTTGAAAATTTTCCCGAAAGGCGTCTTCGAGCTCTTCCCAACTTCCGATGGAGCTTTCGGGGCGTCCTTTGAGCCAGTGACGAGCTGGCCCTTTGAGCTTGAGGGGTAGGTACTTGATGGCGTGGAGATCATCTCCTCGAGACATATGGATATGAAGGATGTAGTCCTCAATCCAGACCCCAGGGTCTGTTGTTCCGTCATATGCCTCTATGTTTACGGGCTTGAATCCTTCTGGAAATTCATGGTCCAGCACCTCATTGGTGAAACATAGGGGGTGTGCGGCACCCCTGTAGCTAGGTGTACTGCATTGTTCGGATGTTTGTTGTATTGCATTGTATGCTGGGGTGCGCTTGCGTGGTCAATAGATGGATCTTGTTACGCCATCCTTTGGGTGCGAGCCCTCGCATTGGTTGCGTGTTGTAAGGTGAGCGGTGTTGTATGCCGCTCTGTATTGGTAGAGGGGTCGTCTATCCGACCAGGTGGCTGCTTCGATATTTGGCTGTGGGGGTTCGGAGGCCTCCTCATCGAATTCGGGTAGCAGCTTCCGCTTCGGGTAGCTCTTGAAGGGGTGATTGTCGCCGTACCTTGCTGCAGTGCTGAGTATTTTACTCCATCTGAATTAGAGTGTGTCTTGCGCGGCCTTGAGCCTTTGCTTCTGCTTTTTCAGGCTCCTCGCGGTGGCAACAAGGCTTTTACGTGCAGTCTGTTGCTCCGGGTGTCTGTCCGGCGTTATGTCGTCCGGCCCATTATCCTTGATAGGATTTGTTTGTTCGGTTTGATTATCCGGATTGCCGTTGTCTGGCAGCAGTTTGCCCTGCTCCAGCGTTGGGTCTGTGTGATTGCTATTTCTATCGAGGCGGGATTACTGCTTTTCGAGGGAACAAGCCTTCGGTGCATCCTTTTGCTCCTCGTCGTCATCTTTTGGTGTGTCCACCATGTATACGTCATATGACGAGGTGGCGTTCCAGGGCCCAATAGGCGCTGGTTCTTCATCGTCTCCTTCATCGGCGTCCATACCGTCGATGTCTCCGGAGTCGAAGTTGAGTATGTCGGTTAAATCATCGACAATGGCTACAAAGTGTGTGGTGGGTGGGCCTTGAATTTCTTCATCGCCCACATCCCAATCTTGCTGACCATAGTCCGGCCAGGGCTCTCCTGATAAAGAGAGAAACTTCACCGACTATAGGATATCGCCCAAAGGCGAGTGCTGAAAGATGTCTGTGGCAGTGAACTCCATGATTGGCGCCCAATCGGATTCGATTGGCAGGGGCGTGGAGGGTCTGGAGTCCGGAGAGGAGTCCGTCTCCTTGGAGTCACGACTCTCGCAGGGTACAGGGCTGGTGCTTGGCTCAATCGCCGTTGGGGTCGCAGCCCCCGAGGTGGCGTCCAACCGCCCATCCTCGATCGGTGCAGTTGGCTCCAAATTAAGGGTCGGAGCCGATGCGGGTGTGGCTTCCAGGGCACTGTTCGGCGTCAGAGCTAGATCATGCTCGTCGTGATAGTGCGGCGCGCTTGGCAGTGGCTCGAATCCGTCGAAGATGAAGTCTCCGCGGATGTCAGCCATGTAGTTTAAACTTCCAAATCTGACCTGACGGCCAGGGGCGTAGCTTTCGATCTGCTCCAGACGGCCAAGCGAATTGGCCCGCGGTGCGAAGCCGCCGAAGACGAAGATCTGTCCGGGGAGGAAGGTCTCACCCTGGACTGCATTGCTATCGATGATCGTAGGAGCCATCGAGCCTGACGGCGATGACATAGAGGAACTCTCAATGAAAGCACCAATGTCGGTGTCAAAACCGGCGGATCTCGGGTAGGGGGTCCCGAACTGTGCGTCTAGGCCGGATGGTAACAGGAGACAAGGGACACGAAGTTTTACCCAGGTTCGGGCCCTCTCAATGGAAGTAAAACCCTACATCCTTCTTGATTAATATTGATGATATGGGTAGTACAAGAGTAGATCTACCACGAGATCGAGGAGGCTAAACCCTAGAAGCTAGCCTGTGGTATGATTGTTGATGTGTATGTTGTCCTATGGACTAAAACCATCCGGTTTATATAGACACCGGGTAGGGTTAGGGTTACATAGAGTCGGTTACAATGGTAGGAGATCTGCATATCCGTATCGCCAAGCTTGCCTTCCACGCCAAGGAAAGTCCCTCCCGGACACGGGACGAAGTCTTCAATCTTGTATCTTCATAGTCCGGGAATCCGGCTGAAGGTATAGTCCGGCTATCCCAACACCCCCTAATCCAGGACTCCCTCACTAACCCTCTCCGGTGTTTGTATAAATCGGAGGGTTTTAGTCTGTAGGACAACATACAGAACAACAATCATACCATAGGCTAGCTTCTTGGGTTTAGCCTCTCCGATCTCGTGGTAGATCTACTCTTGTACTACCCATATCATCAATATTAATCAAGTAGGACGTAGGGTCTTACCTCCATCAAGAGGGCCCGAACCTGGGTAAAACATCGTGTCCCTTGCCTCCTGTTACCATCCGGCCTAGACGCGCAGTTCGGGACCCCCTACCCGAGATCCACCGGTTTTGACACCGACATTGGTGCTTTCATTGAGAGTTCCTCTGTGTCGTCGCCGTTAGGCTTGATGGCTCCTACGATCATCAATAGCAATGCAGTCCAGGGTGAGACCTTCCTCCCCAGACAGATCTTCGTCTTCGGCGGCTTCGCACTGCGGGCCAATTCACTTGGCCATCTGGAGCAGATCGAAAGCTATGCCCCTGGCCGTCAGGTCAGATTTGGAAGTTTAAACTACACGGCTGACATCCGCGGGGACTTGATCCTCGACGGATTCGAGCCACTGCCGAGCGCGCCGCACTGTCACGACGAGCATGATCTAGCTCTGCCGCCGAACAGTGCCCTGGAGGCCGCACCCGCATCGGCTTCGACCCTTAATTCGGATCCAACTACGCCGATCAAGGATGGGTGGTTGGACGCCGCCTCGGGGGCTTCGATCCCAATGGCGATCGAGCCGAACACCAGCCCCGCACTCCACGATACTCATGACTCCAATGAGCCGGACTCCGAACCCTCCGCGCCCTTGCCGATCGAATCCGATTGGGCGCCGATCATGAAGTTTACTGCCGCGGACATCTTTCAGCACTTGCCTTTCGGCGATATTCTGAAGACACTAAAGTCTCTCTCTTTATCAGGGGAGCCCTGGCCGGACTACGGCCAGCAAGGTTGGGATACGGACGCTTAAGAAATTCAAAGCCCACCCACCACCCACTTTGTAGCCACTGTCGACAATTTAACCGACATGCTCGACTTCGACTCCGAAGACATCGACGGTATGGACACTGATGCGGGAGACGATGAAGAACCAGTGCCTATTAGGCCCTGGAAAGCCACCTCGTTGTATGACATATACATGGTGGACACCCCAAAAGAAGGAGATGGCAATGGAACAGCGAAGGATGATCCCTCCAAGAAACAGCCTAAGCGCCGGCGTCAGTGGCGCCGCTCAAAATCCCGCCAAAGCAAATACGGTGATTCCAGCACGGGAGATAATAATTCTCCGGAGAATGCCAAAGAAAATCCCCTCCAGCAAGATTCAGCACAGGAGGATGGAGAAACCAGCCCTCATGAGAGAGCGGCACACAGAGAGGTCGAGGACGATAATTATACGCCTCCCTCCGAAGACGAGGCAAGCCTCGACGACGACGAATTCGTCGTGCCAGAGGATCCCACCGAGCAAGAGTGTTTTCAATGCAGGCTTATGGCCACGGCAAGAAGCCTCAAGAAAAAACAGCAACAGCTTAGAGCTGATCAAGATTTGCTAGTCGACAGATGGACTGAAGTCCTTGCGGCCGAAGAGCATAAACTCGAACGCCCCTCCAAGAGCTACCCAAAGCGCAGGTTGGTACCCCGATTAGAGGAGGAAGCACTTAAACCTACATCACCAGCACTTGATACGGCTGACCGGCCACCTCATGTCCATGACAGAGAGGCCTCTCGGCCCTCCACTCATGCCGCACCCCATACCAAGGCACGGGAAAATGCGCCAGATCTGCGAGATATGTTGGAGAACAAGGCAAGGCAAACAAGATCGATCTATGGATCGCGTGGGCGCCCCATGACTCGAGACGGTAACCGTCACGCCGGACACAAATCCGGTAGGGCCGAACACAGTAGACAAAGCTCATTGGAGCTACGTCGTGATATAGCGCAGTAAAGAGGGGCCACACACCCACTATGCTTCACAGACAAAGTAATGGATCATCAAATCCCCGAGGGTTTCAAACCCGTAACCATCGAATCATATGATGGCACAACAGATCATGCGGTATGGATCGAGGATTATCTCCTTTATATCCACATGGCCCGCGGCGATGATCTCCACGCCATCAAATACCTCCCACTCAAGCTTAAAGGACCAGCTCGGCATTGGCTTAACAGCTTGCTAGCAGGATCAATCGGTTGTTGGGAGGACCTGGAAGCCGCATTCCTCGACAATTTCCTGGGCACTTATGTGCGACCACCAGACGCCGGTGACCTAAGCCACGTAATTCAGCAGCCAGAGGAATCGGCCAGGCAATTCTTGACATGGTTCCTAACAAAGAAAAATCAAATAGTCGATTGTCCGGACGCTGAGGCCCTAGCAGCCTTCAAACACAATATCCGTGACGAGTGGCTTGCCCGGCACCTTGGACAGGAAAAGCAGAAATCTATGGCAGCACTGACGACACTCATGACCCGCTTTTGCGCGGGAGAAGACAACTGGCTTGCTCGTAGCAACAATATGACCAAGAACCCTGGTAATTCGGATACCAGGGACAGTAGTGGCAGGTCGCATTGCCACAAGCAGAAGAGTCGCACTAACGGTGACAATGCTGAGGATACGGCAGTTAATGCCGGATTCGGAGGCTATAAATCCGGTCAGCGGAAAAAGCCATTCAAAAGAAATCCTAGGGGCCCGTCCAGTTTGGACCGAATACTCGACCGCTTGTGCCAGATACATGGCACCCCCGAAAAGCCGGCCAATCACACCAACAGGGATTGTTGGGTGTTCAAGCAGGCAGGCAAGTTAAATGCCAAAAATACAGACAAGGGGCTGCATAGCGATGACGACGAAGAGCCCCGACCGCCGAACAACAGTGGACAGAAGGGTTTTCCCCCACAAGTGCGGACGGTGAACATGATATATGCAACCCACATCCCCAAGAGGGAACGGAAGCGCACGTTAAGGGACGTATACGCGATAGAGCCAGTTGCCCCAAAGTTCGACCCATGGTCCTCCTGCCCGATCACCTTTGATCGAAGGGACCATCCCACTAGCACCCATCATGGCGGAATCGCCGCATTGGTTCTAGACCCAATTATTGACGGATTTCATCTCACTAGAATCCTTATGGACGGCGGCAGTAGCCTGAACTTGCTTTACCAGGATACAGTGCGGAAAATGGGCATAGATCCCTCGAGGATTAAGCCCACCAAAACGACCTTTAAAGGCGTAATACCAGGTGTAGAGGCCAACTGTACAAGCTCAGTCACACTTGAAGTGGTCTTCGGATCTCCGGATAATTTCCGAAGCAAGGAGTTAATCTTCGACATAGTCCCATTCCGCAGTGGCTATCACGCACTGCTCGGACGAACCGCATTCGCCAAGTTCAATGCGGTACCGCACTACACATACCTTAAGCTCAAGCTGCCAGGCCCTCGAGGAGTAATTACGGTCAATGGAAACACCGAACGCTCCCTCCGAACGGAGGAGCACATGGCGGCCCTTGCAGCGGAAGTACAAAGCAGCCTCTCCAGGCAGTTCTCCAGTCCGGCCATTAAACGTCCGGACACCGTCAAGCGCGCCCGGAGTAACCTACAACAAGACCGCCTGGCACGTTCCGAGTAGGCATAGCAATGCGGCCCCAACCCCAGCCCTCGCAAAAATGCGACACCAGTACTTCGCGTACATAACTACGCTCTAGAAATACCATGGGTACAAGGGGAGGGGCACCATCACGGCACGCCCGAAACACGGCTTAAACCGCACTAGGGGCTGCCAATTTTTTTATTTTCTCTTACTTTCAGGACTCCACTCTTAGGAAGGCCTGTTCGGCAGTTCAATTGCCACACAAACGATGCAAGAACCAGGGAAGCAGACAAGCCATGCTGCATTACGGAACTCCCAGGTGGTCTCTATCACGAGCAGTATACCTGTTTCGCATACCATTCCGCAGCCTGCCCGTGGAACGGAGATGTTAAAATAGTCCAACCTTTTGATTATCGCATTATTTGTATTGTTCTGCTTTGATCGCAGCCGATTTTAATAAACAATGCATAGCTTCTGTCTATTTTTACATTACTCTTTTTTTCTACAAATATATGTTCCTTAACGACATGTTGCACCCGTACACTTTGGTACGCCCAAAATATGCCAGGGGCTTTAGTACCCCTCAATATGGTGTGAGAAGTCCGAACACTTTAACAAGTGCGGCACCCCGAACTTATAGCATTATATGCATCGGCTCTGAATCATGTCTTGGGTCAATAGTTGGGTTTGCCCGGCTCCTATGTTTTGGTGCCTTACATTCCGCTATATCGGCTAAGGTAGCACTAGGAGAACTACTGCGATTGTGCCCCAGTTGAGCAGGGTCGAGCACCTCAGTAGAGAAAGCTAAAACTGACTGTCATGATGAAGCGCGAGCTGGTCGCTGTTCGAGAGGTTTTTCGAGTCCCTAAAGACTTATGCCGCTTAGAGCGAGGAGTCGGCTCTGTCCGGCCAAGGCGTGGATAGTGCCCCAAACTCGGTCTTCCGAATACCAGGGGCTTCGCCGAAATTTAAAATTATAGAATTCTATGGCTAAGTCAGAGTGTTCAAGCATTATAGTCCGATTGCCTTGTTCGTTGTGCTGAGCGCCTCCCTCGAAGGACCCAAACATGGGAAAAAGAGCGCTCAGGTTTATCCCCGAACACCCCAGCACTAGTGGAGCTCGACCAGTTGCTTCAGCTGGTCGCTCAAGGGCACGGGGTGTCCGGCCTCAGCATACTGAGACCAGAACACCTTCTCTGTCGAGCTGCCCTCCTCGGCTCGATAGAATGCGGCGGCATCGGAGACGCTATGGGGAAGATCTGCGAACGCTCCTGGAGAGCTCCGGATTCGGGTAAGTAACAAGTAACTTACGTTTATGTGTTTGCTTTGCATAAAGAATGCCTTACCCGCCGCTATCTTTTTCACCTCATCCAACTCCTGGAGGGTCTTCTGGGATTCGGCCTTGGCATACTTGGCATTTTCAATAGCCACCGCGAGCTCGGACGCTCGCGTCTTTGAGTCAAGCTCCAAACTCTCATGTTTTTCCATGAGAGCCTGGAGCTCTTGCCGCACCTTGTCAACCTCGACCTCATACTTCTCCCGCCCGGTGCACTCTGTTGCCGCCCTCTTCTCGGCCTCAACCAGCGCTTGCGTAAGGGTCGCCACCTCAGACGTGGCCCCTACAATAGCCACGATAATGCTGTCATTTTTTGCAATTGCACTTTTTTATATATATTTAAAACAAGGTATTTCTTACCTTCCTTCTCCTCGAGCTGCTTCTTGGCACGCCCGAGCTCTTGCTCGGACTGCTCGAGGTTCTTCTTTAGCGTGTCCACTTCCGCAGTCAGTACGGCGGACGCCAGCAGAGAAGCTTGCATACGCGTATTGACTCCTTTTTGTTAGACTCCTGCGAATTTCAATTTGATCCTCTATTCGGCTTTTCTTCCCGAATGCCAAACAGAGCATCAGGGGCTACTATCTATGCGTTAATATTATTTACACATTCTTTACTTACCTCAAAGCCTGTTAAAAGGCTAGTACAAGCTTCAGTCAGTCCGCTCTTGGCGGACTGAACCTTCTGGACCACCGCACTCATAATGGTGCGGTGCTCCTTGTCGATGGAGGCGCCTTTGAGCACCTCCAACATATTGTCCGGTGCCTCCGGTTGGATGGGAGTCACCAGCACGGTAGGCTTGCTCCTCTTGGAAGGAGGTCGCCCGCCGGACTCTGGAAGCTTTGAAGGTTCCGGAGCGGTGTCCGGCCTAGGGCCTGACTTGGAGCCCTGGGGGGGTTTATCCCCTTTACTCCTGGAGTCCGGGAGGTCGCCCTGCGGCGCCTCCAGGACCACCTCCTCCTGGCTTGGAACCCGTTGGGACAACACTTCGGCGTCGTCCGTAGGTCGGGGGGAGGAAGCCGTCGGAAGCGAATTCACATCCAATGAGTCCAGTGAACCGCTCGACGACGCGTCGAGCCGTTCTTTGGTGGGCTGCATAAACATATTCTACATAAGGGAAAGTTGTGCAATAAAGGAATACTATGAATTACTCTGGTATCCGGATACTTACGATTTCGCCAGGGGCTTGGCCCTGAGCGGCCACTCCGCTTCGCCGTCGTCGGCGTTGGTGGAGTAGTCCGGAGGAAGGGCTTTCCCCTTCCTGGACCCTTCGGCCTCCCCAGTTGGGGCGGCCTTCCTTTTCTTCCCTTCCCCCGCTGGAGGGGGAGAGGTCTCTTCTTCCTCCTCGTCGTCTTCATGGGAGGAGTGTGTCTTGGAGTCGTCGGATGATGAATCCGACACCTCCAGGCGCCGGGCACTCTTTTGAGTCCCCGTGGCCTTCTTCTTGGCCTTCCTCTCCGGCACCACATAGGGTGCTGGGACCAGCAGCTTCGCCAAACGAGCGTCCGCTGGGCCTTCGGGCAAAGGAGCCGGATAGTTGATCTGTCTGGACGGCTCCTGCCAATCCTATCAAGGGTAAGGGAGCTTAGATCCCGCATGGAGTCAAACTATGAAAAATTGATACCCTGTAAAAGGCAAAAACAGCTTACCGCATGAGCATGACTCTGTGTACTGAATCCGCGATCCTCGGTAGCGGATGCGGGGGCCTCGGCGCCCTTGAAAAGCACCTTCCAGGCGTCTTCGTACGTCATCTCGAAGAGCCTGCTCAGAGTTCGGCGCTGCGCCGGGTCGAACTCCCACAGGTTGAAAGCCCATTGTTGACACGGGAGGATCCGACGGATGAGCATAACCTGGACTACGTTGACAAGTTTGAGCTTCTTGTCCATCAAGGTTTGGACACATGTTTGGAGTCCGGTCAGCTCTCCTTTTTTACCCCACGACAGGCCCGTCTCCTTCCAGGAGGTGAGCCGCGTAGGGGGTCCGGATCAGAACTCGGGGGCAGCGACCCATTCAGGGTCGCGCGGCTCGGTGATGTAAAACCACCCCGATTACCACCCCTTCAGGGTCTCCACAAAGGAGCCCTCGAGCCATAAGACATTGGGCATCTTGCCCACAATGGCGCCTCCACACTCCGCCTGGTTGCCGTGCACCACCTTCGGCTTGACATTAAAAGTCTTGAGACATAGGCCGAAATGGGGGCGGATGCAGAGGAAAGCCTCGCACACGACAATAAACGCCGAGATGTTGAGGACAAAGTTCGGGGCCAGATCGTGGAAATCCAGGCCATAGTAGAACATGAGCCCCCGGACAAATGGGTGGAGAGGGTAGCCCAGTCCGCGGAGGAAATGGGGGAGGAACACCACCCTCTCATGGGGCCTAGGGGTGGGGATGAGCTGCCCCTCTTCAGGAAGCCGGTGCGCAATGTCGTTAGACAAGTATCCGGCCTTCCTTAGTCTTTTGATGTGTCCCTCCGTAACGGAGGAGACCATCCACTTGCCTCCCGCTCTGGACATGGCTGAAGAAGGTTGAGGTGGGGAGTGCGGACTTGGGCGCTGGAGCTCGAGTGCGCAAGAACGGATAGGCAAAGGAGGAAGAAGGTGTATGTGAAAAGGTGGATCCTTATCCCCTTATATGGGTGGACGCAACTATGTGTCCCCACCAGCCTGGAAAAACTCGCTTATCCCCAAGCACCGTAATCAATGGCGCGGTTGGGTTACCCATGCCCGTATTGATGACAATCCCGGAATAAGGGGACACGATCTCAGCTTCGATGAGACGTGCCAAGGAAACCGCCTCGCATAACACGCTGAGGTGGGACAATAAAACGATTCGAATAAAGACTTGGCCGTGGTGCGTTACACTACAGAATATGTCAGCAGATTAGATTTGTGTAAACATTATTCTCTCTATGGCAATATGTGGAAACTTATTTTGCAGAGGCGGACACTGTCTTTGTGTTGAAAATCTTCTATGATGTACTTGGAGGAGGAACCCGCCTTGCAATGCCGAAGACAATCTGCGCGCCGGACTCATCGTCATTGAAGCCTGGTTTAGGGGCTACTGAGGGAGTCCTGGATTAGGGGGTGTCCGGATGGCCGGACTATACCTTCAGCCGGACTCCTGGACTATGAAGATACAAGATTGAAGACTTCGTCCCGTGTCCGGAAGGGACTTTCTTGGCGTGGAAGGCAAGCTTGGCGATACGGGTATGTAGATCTCCTACCATTGTAACCGACTTTGTGTAACCCTAACCCTCTCCGGTGTTTATATAAACCGGAGGGTTTTAGTCCGTAGGACAACATACAAAACAACAATCATACCATAGGCTAGCTTCTAGGGTTTAGCCTCTCCGATCTCGTGGTAGATCTACTCTTGTACTACCCATATCATCAATATTAATCAAGCAGGACGTAGGGTTTTACCTCCATCAAGAGGGCCCGAACCTAGGTAAAACTTCGTGTCCCTTGCCTCCTGTTACCAACCGGCCTAGACGCACAGTTCGGGACCCCCTACCCGAGATCCGCCAGTTTTGACACCGACAAACCCTCTCCTTCGGCTCGATAAAACTCAGTGGCGTCTTATACACTATGTGGTAAATCCGCAAAAGCTCCTGGGGAACTCCGAACCCGGGTTAGTAAAAGGTACTACTTCTCCGCATACTTGCTTTGCATCTTAAATGCCCTACCCGCCATGATCTTCTTGGCCTCCTGGATCTCCCAGAGGGCGGCCTAGGACTCATTTTGTGCGGTCTCCGCGCTCTGACGAGCCTTGGCGAGTTCGGCCCCTTGAACCAACGCATCATGCTCCAAGGCCTCGCATTTTTTCACCGCATCCTAGAGCTCCTGCCGGACTTCTTTCACCCGGGCCTTGAGCTTCTTACGGGCAGCTTGCTGTGGGACAGCCTTCTCCTCGGCCTCGCCCAGGGCCTTCCTTAGGGCCTCGACCTCGGTCGCGGCTCCTGCACATATCACGACACTACGGTCAATATACAGCACCTACTCCTTCCGAACACATAGCAACTCACCACTCACCTTGCTTCTCCTGGAGCCGAACCATAACCTCGCCGAGCTCGTTCTCAGTCCGCTCTAGTCTCTGCCTTAGTTCAGAGAATTCGGCATCATGCAATGTTGCGGCCAATAGCGACGCCTGCTTATCCATCCATATTATGTTAGTCTCCTATTACAAAAGATTGATCCTCTGTCTGGTTCTTCTTACCGAACACTAGATAGTATCTCAGGGGCTACTATCTACACGGGGTTTTTTCTCTTTCTTACCTCAAAACCTGTCAACAGGCTGCTGCAGGCTTCATTCAATCCACTCTTGGTGGACTGAATCTTCTCGATCACCGCACCCATAAGGACATGGTGCTCGTCCACGACGGAGGCGCCTCCATCAGGTTATCCGGCGCCCCTGGATGGACAGAGGCCACCGGTGGAAGCGGCGCACCCCCTCCTTCAAAGGGGGTTGCTCGCCCGACTCCAGAGCCATATGGATCTCCTAAATCGTATTCGGCTAAGGGCCAAACTAGACGCGGCCCTCTTCGCTATTCACCAAGGGGATGGCCTCCCCCATGTGTCCGGCAGTGGAGGTCTCGCCTTGTGGCGCCTCCCGGACAGCGTCCTGGGCTTCTCCGCGGTTCGGAGCGGTCCTCCAGGATAACACTTCGGTGTCGTCCCTGGCCCCGGGGGAATAAGCAGGCGGTGGCAACATGCTTGCCATCTTCGACGGAGCCAACAAACCTACAGACGAGGATCGCTGGATAAGGTCGCGGGCCGAACTGCAATAGTACAATTAACTATATCAAGATAATGACAAGAAAGGGCCGGATGCGCGCATGAGCGAGCCATGTCACTTACGATGCGGCCTGGGGCTTAGTGTGGGGCGTCGTTCCGGACTGCTATCAACGTCCCATGCGGTGTTGGCCGTAGGGACGCCCTTCCCCTTTTTGCTCGTTTCCGCCTCCGGATGTGCCGAAGCCGCCCTCTTCTTCTTGCTCTCCTCAGTGGGAGGGTTATGTTCCTCCTCCTCCTCTTCCTTGCCATTGTCCTCAAGGACAGAGGAATGAGCTTCGTCGTCTTCAGACGTTACGTCCGAAGTGCCCTTGCGACGGGGGCCACTCTTGGCACCCCTGGCCTTTTTCTTGTCCTACTTCTCCGACGCCTTATAAGGCACCGGCGCCAGCATCTTCGCTAGATGCGGGATGACCGGTTCTTCAGGCAGCAGAGCCGGACACTGGATCCGCTTCGCCCTCTCCATCCAGTCCTAAAAAAGCAACAATAAAAGCTCAGGCATCATCCTTGAAACAAACAAGTGGAGAATGCATCAAAAAGGACATACCTCGCTAGCGAGGTGTTTAGCGTTGTGCCCGCGATCTGAATCTGCGGCCGGCGGTTTATCGTTTCCCTTAAAGAGCAACTACCATGCACCTTCGTGAGTGGTCTCGAAGAGCCTCACCAGGATATGGTCCTTCTTCGGGTTGAACTCCCACAGAGGGTGGCTTCAGCGTGGGCACGGAAGGATCCGGTGAACTAGCATCACCTGGATCACATCAAGAAGCTTGACGTTCTTCGTTACCATGCTTTGAATGCACGTCTGCAGTGCTATCAGCTCATCAGGTGAACACCAGTCCGGACTCTTCTCGACCCAGGAGGTGAGTTGAATGGGAGCGCCGGAACGGAATTCAGCAGTTGCGGCCCAGGTGGTCCCGCGAGGTTCTGTGATGTAGAACCACAGCTTGTGCACTCCTTTACCATGTTGCTACCTCTTGAGCACTTGTGTTGGTTTTCCCTTGAAGAGGAAAGGGTGGTGCAGCAAAGTAGCGTAAGTATTTCCCTCGGTTTTTGAGAACCAAGGTATTAATCCGGTAGGAGGCTACGCGCGAGTCCCTCGCACCTACACAAAACAAATAAATCCTCGCAACCAACACAATAAGGGGTTGCCAATCCCTACACGGTCACTTACGAGAGTGAGATCTGATAGATATGATAAGATAATATTTTTGGTATTTTTATGATAAAGATGCAAAGTAAAATAAAAGCAATGAAAATAACTAAGTGTTGGAAGTTTAATATGATGAAGATAGACCCGGGGCCATAGGTTTCACTACTGGCTTCTCTCAAGAGCATAGGTATTTTATGGTAGGTGAACAAATTACTGTTGAGCAATTGACAGAATTGAGCATAGTTATGAGAATATCTAGGTATGATCATGTATATAGGAATCACGTCGAAGACAAGTAGACCGACTCCTGCCTGCATCTACTAGTATTACTCCACACATCGACCGCTATCCAGCATGCATCTAGAGTATTAAGTTCATAAGAACAGAGTAACGCCTTAAGCAAGATGACATGATGTAGAGGGATAAACACATGCAATATGATGAAAACCCCATCTTGTTATCCTCGATGGCAACAATACAATACGTGCCTTGCTGCCCCTACTGTCACTAGGAAAGGACACCGCAAGATTGAACCCAAAGCTAAGCACTTCTCCAATTGCAAGAAAGATCAATCTAGTAGGCCAAACCAAACTGATAATTCGAAGAGACTTGCAAAGATAACCAATCATGCATAAAAGAATTCAAAGAAGATTCAAATATTGTTCATAGATAAACTTGATCATAAACCCACAATTCATCGGTCTCAACAAACACACTGCAAAAAGAAGATTACATCGAATAATTCTCCACAAGAGAGGGGAGAACTTTGTATTGAGATCCAAAAAGAGAGAAGAAGCAATCTAGCTAATAACTATGGACCCGAAGGTCTGAGGTAAACTACTCACACTTCATCGGAGGGGCTATGGTGTTGATGTAGAATCCCTCCGTGATCGATGCCCCCTTCGGCGGAGCTCCGGAACAGGCCCCAAGATGGGATCTCGTGGATACAGAAAGTTACGGCGGTGGAATTAGGGTTTTGGCTCCGAATCTGATCGTTTGGGGGTACGTAGGTATATATAGGAGGAAGAAGTACGTCGGTGGAGCAACAAGGGGCCCACGAGGGTGGAGGGCACGCCTGGGGGGTAGGCTCCCCCTACCTCGTGGCCTCCCTGTTGGTTGCCTGACGTACGGTCCAAGTCTACTGGATCTTGTTCGCTCCAAAAATCACGTTCCCGAAGGTTTCATTCCGTTTGGACTCCGTTTGATATTCCTTATCTTCGAAACCCTAAAATAGGCAAAAAAAACAGCAATTCTGGGCTGGGCCTCCGGTTAGTAGGTTAGTCCCAAAACTAATATAATAGTGGATAATAAAGCCCAATATTGTCCAAAACAAAAGATAATATAGCATGGAGCCTTCAAAAATTATAGATACGTTGGAGACGTATCAAGCATCCCCAAGCTTAATTCCTGCTCGTCCTCGAGTAGGTAAATGATAAAAACATAATTTTTGATGTGGAATGCTACTTGGCATATTTTCAATGTAATTCTTCTTAATTGTGGTATGAATATTCAGATCCGAAAGATTCAAGACAAAAGTTTAATATTGACATAAAAATAATAATACTTCAAGCATACTAACTAAGGAATTATGTCTCATCAGAATAACATGGCCAAAGAAAGCTATCACTACAAAATCATATAGTCTGGCTATGCTCTATCTTCACCACACAAAGTATTTAAATCATGCACAACCCCGATGACAAGCCAAGCAATTGTTTCATACTTTTGACATTCTCAAAACTTTTTCAATCTTCACGCAATACATGAGCGTGAGCCATGGACATAACACTTTAGGTGGAATAGAATGGTGGTTGTGGAGAAGACAAAAAGGGAGCAGATAGTCTCACATCAATAGATATCAATGTGAGTGAGTAGGGATTGCCATGCAACGGATGCACTAGAGCTATAAGTATATGAAAGCTCAAAAAGAAACTAAGTGGGTGTGCATCCAACTTGCTTGCTCACGAAGACCTAGGGCACTTTGAGGAAGCCCGTCATTGGAATATGCAAGACAAGTTCTATAATGAAAAATTCCCACTAGTATATGAAAGTGATAACATAGGAGACTCTCTATCATGAAGATCATGGTGATACTTTGAAGCACAAGTGTGGTAAAAGGATAGTAGTATTGTCCCTTCTCTCTTTTTCTCTAATTTTTTATTTATTTGGGCCTTTTCTCTTTTTTATGGCCTCTTTTTTTCGTCCGGAGTCTCATCCCAACTTGTGGGGGAATCATAGTCTCCATCATCCTTTCCTCACTGGGACAATGCTCTAATAATGATGATCATCACACTTTTATTTTCTTACAACTCAAGAATTACAACTCGATACTTAGAACAAGATATGACTCTATATGAATGCCTCCGGCGGTGTACCGGGATATGCAATGACTCATGAGTGACATGTATGAAAAAATTATGAACGGTGGCTTTGCCACAAATACAATGTCAACTACATGATCATGCAAAGCAATATGACAATGATGGAGCATGTCATAGTAAATAGAATGCTGGAAATTTGCATGGCAATATATCTCGGAATGGCTATGGAAATGCCATGATAGGTAGGTATGGTGGCTGTTTTGAGGAAGGTATATGGTGGGTGTATGATACTGGCGAAAGGTGTGCGGTATTAGAGAGGCTAGCAATGGTGGAAGGGTGAGAGTGTGTATAATCCATGGACTCAACATTATTCATAAAGAACTCATATACTTACTGCAAAATTCTACAAGTTATCAAAGCAAAGTATTACACGCATGCTCCTAGGGGGATAGACTGGTAGGAAAAGACCATCGCTCGTCCCTGACCGCCACTCATAAGGAAGATAATCAATAAATAAATCATGCTCCGACTTCATCACATAACGGTTCACCATACGTGCATGCTACGGGAATCACAAACTTTAACAAAAGTATTTCTCGAACCCACAACTACTCAACTAGCACAACTTTAATATCACCATCCCCATATCTCAAAACAATTATCAAGTATCAAACTTCTCATAGTATTCAACACACTCATAAGAGAATTTTATTATTAATCTTGTATACCTAGCATATTAGGATTATTTAAGGAAATTACCATGCTATTTAAGACTCTCAAAATAACCTAAGTGAAGCATGAGAGATCAATAGTTTCTATAAAACAAATCCACCACCGTTCTCTAAAAGATATTAGTGAAGTACTAGAGCAAAACTATATAACTCAAAAGATATGAGTGAAGCACATAGAGTATCCTAATAATTTCCGAATCATGTGTGTCTCTCTCAAAAGGTGTGTACAGCAAAGATGATTGTGGTAAACTAAAAAGCAAAGACTCAAATCATACAAGATGCTCCAAGCCAAACACATATCATGTGGTGAATAAAAATATAGCTCCAAGTAAAGTTAACGATAGAAGTAGACGAAAGAGGGGATGCCTTATGGGGCATCCCCAAGCTTTGCCTTTTAGGTGTCCTTAGATTATCTTGGGGGTTCCATGGGCATCCCCAAGCTTAGGATCTTTGTCGGTGTTAAAACCGGCGGATCTCGGGTAGGGGGTCCCGAACTGTGCGTCTAAGGAGGATGGTAACAGGAGGCAAGGGACACGATGTTTACCCAGGTTCGAGCCATCTTGATGGAGGTAATACCCTACGTCCTGCTTGATTGTTCTTGATGATATGAGTATTACAAGAGTTGATCTACCACGAGATCGTAGAGGCTAAACCCTAGAAGCTAGCCTATGGTATAATTGTCTATTATCCTACGGACTAAACCCTCCGGTTTATATAGACACCGGAGAGGGCTAGGGTTACACAAGGTCGGTTACAAGGGAGGATATCTACATATCCGTATTGCCTAGCTTGCCTTCCACGCCATGGAGAGTCACATGCGGACACGGGACGAAATATTCAATCTTGTATCTTCATATTCCAACAGTCCGGCCAGAGGATATAGTCCGGCTGTCCGGAGACCCCCTAGCTAATCCAGGACTCCCTCAGTAGCTCCTGAACCAGGCTTCAATGACGATGAGTCCGGCGCGCAGTATTTTCTTCGGCATTGCAAGGCGGGTTCCTCTCCAAATCTTGAATATCTGCTAAGCAGTTTCCGGCTTCCATAAATGTTGGACTTCTTGGCTTCTGCGCCCAATAAGGGCTATCTTCCACGTGTCGAGCGAATGCGAGGAGCCAGGGCATTTTTACATTCGCCCCCTAGCCAGGTAAATAAATCGTCTATTAAAGGGATGGGTATTCTTGGATCCAATCCACACCATCCTCCCACAGCGAGAATCCATCGGAGTGCGCTCGAAAAAATCCATTCCATCATGGTCGGCCATCGCAGCTCCTCCCCTCGCTCCCGTAGCCCTAAGCCCGGTGATTGGGAGAACTGTGCCGTCCCGCACAGACGATTAGTAGAATTATAGACCCAGGGATTTCTCCCTTCAGCGTATATGGTCCCCGTCCGAGCCAGGCTCGCCACCTATAATGGCGGGGAGAAAGCGGAGAGCTTCCCCAATCCCTCCAAGGGGGAGCGGGTATGCCTTGTCCCTTACTTACTAAGGGGACTTGGATTTCCAATCCATCCGTTCCTCCGCGGACTCCTGGAGTTTTACGGCCTCCAATTGCATAATTTCACCCCTGCTTCCATATTACACATCGCCGGTTATGTTGCCCTTTGTGAGCTATTTCTGGGTTGCAAGGCTCATTTCGAGCTGTGGAAGAGGCTATTCTGCCGTGTGCCCCGTACACAGGAGGGGTCACTTTATCAAGTGGGCGGAGCCGAAATATGGTGCATCACCGAGACCGGATACCTGTCCGGTACCCCGAAGAAGATGTCCGAAGACTGGCCTTCAGAGTGGTTTTACATGGAGGACGTCCGTCTTCCATACCCAGTTTGGAGGGGTCTTCCCGAGTTCAACAATGCTCCTTTGAAGAAACGCCGAAGTTGGCGCCCACGGAGCCCCCAGGAGGAAGACAACGGAGAAGTCCTTTACCTGATGGGCCGGATTAAAGCACTGGCTCAATCAGGATTGCCAATAATCGAGGTTATGTCAATATGCATAATGCGGGGGTGCAGCCTTTTCAATATCGAGGGCACCCCCTGTTGTGTTTTAACGGGGAAGATGATGCCACCCACTGCGGGCGTAAGGGACCGGACTCTGCTGCTGCTTTAGCAAAAATTCTGTCTGAGTTGTTCAAGGGAGAGGAAGAGGAGTTCATCTGTATTAAGCCCTGGGATGGATTCTCCATGTACAACCCTCCAAGCTGGGTGAGTTGTCCCTCTTTACTCCCAACCTTCCCGCATTCTTTGTTGTAAATACTCATTGTCGATGTCAAAACCGGCGGATCTCGGGTAGGGGGTCCCGAACTGTGCGTCTAGGCCGGATGGTAACAGGAGGCAGGGGCACAATGTTTTACACAGGTTCGGGCCCTCTTGATGGAGGTAAAACCCTACGTCATGCTTGATTAATACTGATGATATGGGTAGTACAAGAGTAGATCTACCACGAGATTAGAGAGGCTAAACCCTATAAGCTAGCCTATGGTATCATTGTTGTTCGTCCTATGGACTAAAACCCTCCGGTTTATATAGACACCGGAGAGGGCTAGGGTTACACAGAGTCAGTTACAATGGGAGGAGATCTACATATCCGTATTGCCAAGCTTGCCTTCCACGCCAAGGAAAGTCCCATCCGGATACGGGACGAAGTTTTCAATCTTGTATCTTCATAGTCCAAGAGTCCAGCCAAAGGTTATAGTCCGGCTATCTGGACACCCCCTAATCCAGGACTCCCTCAGTAACCCCTGAACCAGGCTTCAATGACGACGAGTCTGGCGCGCAGATTGTCTTCGGCATTGCAAGGCGGGTTCCTCCTCCGAATACTTCATAGAAGATTTTGAACAAAAGGATAGTGTCCGGCTCTGCAAAATAAGTTCCACATACTATCATAGAGAGAATAATATTTACACAAATCTTAATCTGCTGACACGTTTTGGCAACATGACATTATGCCATGGCCCGGTGCTTATTCGAACCGCTTTTCTTCAACCAGCTCCACACATAACGCGAGGCGGTTTCTTGACACCTCTAGTCAAAGTAGAGATCGTGTTCCCCCAATTACGGGATTCTCATTAATACGGTCGTGGGTAACCCAACCGTGTCTAGGACTCCTATATTATAGGCAAGTCCCAAATGACTATGGAGAGGACGCTTGATATTCACCCTCTTTATAAAGGGACAAGGTTTTCGCTTTTCCCCTCTCGTGCTCAATCAAACCCCTCCCCCACCTCGAGTTCTAACACCCAAAGCCCAGGTCACGTGCTCTGGATCTTCAATCATGTCCGGATCCAGCCTTCAAGGCCGATGGATTCCCTCCTCCGTCACGGAAGAGGATATCAAGAAGTTGAGGGAGGCCAGATACCTGACCGCCGAGGTTTCACATCGGCTGCCTGCTTGAGGTCAGGTCATCCCCACTCCCGAACCCAACGAGAATGTCGTGTTCGTCTCCCACTTCCTCCGAGGCCTAGGCCTCACTCTGGATCCCTTCGTCAGGGGTTTGATGTTCTATTACGGGCTAGATTTCCATGATCTAGCTCCGGACTCCTTTCTCCACATCTCGACATTTATTGTCGTGTGTGAGGCCTTCCTCCACATTACCCCTCACTTTGGCCTGTGGCTCATGACCTTTTAAGTGAAGCCGAAGATGATCGAGGGGCAACATGCAGCGTGCGGAGGCGCGTCAATAAGCAAGATGGCAGGAGCTCCGTGGCCGAAAGGTTCCTTTCTAGAGGTGTCCGGATTATGGCAACGGGAGTGGTTTTACATCACGGCTCCCAGAAGTTCCAAGTGGGCGGCTGCCCCTGCTTTCCGCTCGGGGCCCCCACCACAACTAATGTCATGGATTAGCAAAGGACTGAGCTGGCGTCCAGCCAAGGACGTGCCTATACTGCAAAGCCACATTCAAGATTTCTTCGAGGGAGATTTTAATTTGGTTGTGGTAGTGCAAGTTATGCTGGTTCGTCGAGTCCAGCCCTGCAAACGCCGACCCCTCCGCATGTGGGAGTTCAACCCAGAAGGGCCGCATACTATTCAGAATTTCCTCGGCCTGACGATAGAGTGTCCGGATACTACCGATGACGTGGGCCTGAGCAGCAACCGTACCGCCGAACAAGTAAGTAATCCTTTAGCCGAACACACCGTCTCTTATTTACCACAACGTCATTCTGAGAAATCGCTCTTTGACTAGGACTGGATAACAAAGGCTAAGATGATTCGGTGTTCGGCCCCCCCTTCCTGAGGGTCTGGAAAATCCGGTCTAGAAAAGATGCTCGAGCTAGCACCTTGCCCGGAGCCCTCAAAGGAAGACAAAGGGGGGAATAATGAGGGCAAAAGCAGGCCTCCACCGCTACCTATTCCGACCGAGGGAACGAGCGCCTCCGTGAGGGACGATAACCGAGGGGAGGAATCGGACATTCTCTCACCCCGGGAAAGGAAGAGGACTACCTCTGAAGATCCGAAAACCAAGGTTTCCAAGCGGGAGAAGAAATCTCCACCAGAGGGTCCTGCCTTGGAGGGTGCTCTTGCCGCACAAAGTCCGCGCGGGGATCAGCCCTCCAACGAGCTGTAAGTAATCAAAAATTACTTTAATACTGGAGATATACTACCTTACCTCTGAGGAAAATAACTGAAGTATTTATTGCAGTTCGGATCTTAGGCCTTCTCAGCAGAGCTCGTCTTCGGGGGATCTTCTTTCGGAGATGATGGAGAGCGAAACGCCTCCCCAGACTCCTCCGCTCAAGAAGCGGGCGATCTTGAAGTGTCGTCACAGAGGGCCTCTCCGGATCCGGTGATGCCAGAAGATAATCCTATAGTCACCCGAAGTCCCCAGCGTCCGGCTCTCGAAGAGAGCAAACAGAAGAGTCCGGCACCGTCTGGTATGCGGTCGGACGTACTGAGAGAGCTGTTGGAGCGAGCGGCCATCTCAGAAGAACACCGTACATTGATGGGTATGGTGATGGAAAGGATCTGATCCGCCAAAAGCGTGTTGCATGATGCCTTTATGAGTCTACTAACGGGCTTTGAGGTACGTAAAATAATATACATTTGTGATGGTACTGCACATTTTTAGGTGTGCCCTGTGTAGATAGTAGCCCCTGAGACTCTGGTTGTCGCCGAAAACGACAGCAAACAGAGGATCGTAGTCCCAGGTAATAACCATACCGCTTTGATGTGCAGGTAGCGGGAGCTCCGGTGGCTAGCCGGACTCATGAATTTGCCGGACTGAAGCGGCAACTGGATGCGGTGGATGCCGACATGGAACTTGTTAACAAGAGGCTTGGCGAGGCACAGGGTAAGTGTTATTTTCTAGTGAATGTCACATAGTAAGAGCAACATGATGCCAGTATCTTCAATATGTTGTGACTGCAGATGGAGCTGCCACCGTGGAAACCTTGCGGGCAAAACTTGCCCGAGCCAAGGAACAAGCAAGGATTAGTAATGCAGCTGCTTTGAAGGCGGCCGAAGAGTTGAAAGCCGAGAAGGCCGCACATTGCGAGAGCAAAGAGAAGATGGCCAATATGGCCGTAGAATTAAAAGACACAGCCGACCGTTGCCGGTTCCTTGAAAAAGAAAACCAAGCGAAGGCAACGGACCTTGAAAAGGCCACGATGGCGGACAAAGACACCCGCTCTGCTATGAGAGCGAAGAAGGAGGAGCGGCGGGAAGCCGGGGATACTGCGGCTGGGAAGCCCTTCATGCTACGGAGGAAGTTCGAAGATCCATGATATGCCCCTCTTGATCAGTTGTGGAGTTCGGCAGATGCATATATGGACTTGGCGGCGAGCGCTGCCGATGCGGCCAAATATTTACAAGGTCAAACGGATCGTGAAGTGGACAAGCTGTTCTGGTCGCAATTCAACGTTCCTGAGCGTCCGCTTCCATTAACTGATCAGCTAGCCGCACGGGCCAAACTAAATAGGTTGTCCGAACTCGCCATGAGATCTGTCGTGGATCAGCTATGGCCGGAAAAGCCAAAGCCGAACAACTATTTCAGCTTAGTGCAGCAGTTCCTTGGTGCGGTGTCGCACATTAATGCGATGAAGAGGTCGGCATGCATAGAAGGCTCGTGGATGGCCCTTGCCCGTGTTAAAGCATACTGGGCGGAGATGGACGCTACCACTATTGCGGCGCAGGGTTCGGCCATAGGCCGAGTGGCTGCCGAGCACTATTTCGAAGAGGTTCTCGAGGGTGCTCGTTTGATAGAGGCCCAATGCTCGAAGAATATTATGTTTGAGTGACATATATTCCCATTGCAAACACAATGTTTTTATGAAATTTATTAAGGCTGTGTTTATAATTTTGCCTGAAAGTAATATGATGCCTCCTGTGTGGCCGTTTATGTATACATGTGTATAACCTGAAAGATTGCAGTCGTTGTCTTCAACCCTCGCGCATATAATGCGGAGGTGCTCGCAAAAAACGCGTGTTCACACTTAACCCAATGTCTTGGTCCTATTAAGGAGGTGATAGCGCAGCGAACGAGGCAACCGGACTATAAGCTTTAACACTTTCACTTAGCCATAGGAGTTTGACAGTGGGGCTACTAGATAGCCCCTGGTGGCTCCGCACTCTCCCGATCTCGGGGTGCGTACAAGCCTGGCCGGAAAACGGCCCTTCGTTAAGGCGGAGGAATTCTAACATTCCGATAGGTCATCGAGTGGTTGACCAGTCTCATGCTATATCCTGACAGTCAGTTTTCGGCTTTCTCTACTGAGGTGCTCGTCCGGATGAACCAGGGCACAATCGCAGTAGTTCTCCTGGTGCTACCTTAGCCGATAAAGCAGAACGTAAGGCACCAAAACACAAGAGCTGGGCAAACCCAAGATTTGACCAAAGACAATGATTCGAAGCTGATGCATATAAGGCCAAACTCGCGACGCCGAACACTCCCTAAGGTATTTGGTCTTTATGGTATAAACTGGGCCTAAATAGTGCCCTTTGTAAGAAGCCCCTTGTGTCCAGGTACGTGCATTATTCTGACGTGGCCACATGCCAAGACGTCGGCATCCTTCTCAATTGTGCTGAGAATTTGAGGGATGTGTATCAACAAGAGACAGTAAAAAAGGTTTACGCAGGGTCTTGATCTAAAAAGTATCCTTGGAGCGGGTCCCTGCCGCACGTCTACGCCTGTGTCTCCGTTGTGCCGTATCCTGGACGGGTGTAGCATGATGGTCATCTATAAAAGAGAGGAACTTAGGTGTGTGGCCTTCAATCCGGTATGAATTGCCTTAAAGAGACCATGTATAAAAAATGAGTAAAAAATTGTCACTTGTGTGTGCATGTTGAGCCCCTTGTATTTGTAATAGGGGTGTGGCCTTCAATCCGGTATGAATTACATATAGCTGCGTCGGACTCGTCTAACCGTGTCCGTGGTCTTGATGACCTATCGAATGCTTTAGTTGGTGAGGCCGTTTTTAGTGTGTGGCTGCTAAAGCAATCGCATTCTTTTCGGCACGCAAAGATCGCTCAATATTTCCATTCACTGTAATGATGCCACGTGGACCGGGCATCTTGAGCGTGAGGGAAGCGTAATGCGGTATTGCATTAAAGCGAGCAAAAGCTTCGCGTCCAAGTAGTGCTTGATATCCACTTTGGAATGGAGCAATGTGGAAGGTTAAATGTTCGCTACGGAAGTTATCGGGGAAGCCGAATATAACTTTTAGTGGCAGGGAGCCCATGCAGTGAGCCCCTGGGCCTGGCGTTACTCCTTTAAAGGTAGTGTTGCTATGGCGGATTTTCGTTGGGTCTATCCCCATTTCACGGATTGTATCCTGGTATATCAGGTTTAAACTGTTGCCACCGTCCATCAGGACTCGTGTAAAGTGGTATCCGTTAATTATTGGGTCTAATACCAGGGCAGCCCATCCTGCACGCCGGATACTTGCTGAGTAATCACAATGGTCGAAAGTGATCGTTTGAGACGACCAGTGGTAGGACTTCGCTGTGATACGCCCTTGGGCATGTCTCTCTGGGAGTGCCGCTTTGCTTCCCTTGATCACGTGTAACACGTTGACTGCTTTGACTTCTGGTGGAAACTTCTTTTGTTCCCCGGTGTCTTGCTTGAGAGGCTCATCCTTGTCTTCGCTTAGTGTATCCTCCCCCTTGTGTACGGCGTTGAGCTTGCCGGACTGCTTGAAGACCCAACATTCTCTGTGGGTATGATTAGCGGGTTTACCAGGGGTGCTATGGATCTGACATACTTGGTCCAGAATTTTGTTTAGGTTGGATAGTTCGTCTCTGGCGCCTTTAGAGGGCAGCTTTTGCTGACTTGTCCGAGAGCTTTTGAATCCGGCGTTTACTATCGTGCTCTTCGTGCTGTCTTCTTTATTCCGGTGTTTGTTATTGTTGTTGCGCCGTGATTTCCCGTTTCCATCTCTAGCTTCGGATGTACTGGGGTCGCTGGTGCTGCATCTGTCTAGCCAGCTATCCTCACCCACGCAAAAGCGGGGCATGAGGTTTGTTAATGCTGTCATTGTTCTCGGCTTTTCTTGGCCGAGGTGTCTGGCAAGCCATTTGTCACGGACGCTATGCTTAAAAGCTGCCAAGGCTTCGGCGTCCGGACAGTCGACTATTTGGTTCTTTTTAGTAAGAAACCTGTTCCAAAGCTTTCGGGCTGACTATCCGGTTTGTTGAGTTATATGACTCAAATCGTCCGTGTCCGGAGGTCGGACATAAGTCCCTTGAAAATTTTCCCGAAAAGCGTCTTCGAGCTCTTCCCACCTTCCAATGGAGTTTTCAGGGAGGCTTTTAAGCCAGTGCCGAGCTGGCCCTTTGAGTTTGAGGGTCAACTATTTAATGGCATGGAGATCGTCTCCTCGAGCCATATGGATGTGGAGGATATAGTCCTCAATCCAGACCCTAGGGTCCGTTGTTCCGTCGTATGCCTCTATGTTTACGGGTTTGAATCCCTCTGGAAATTCATGGTCCACCACCTCATCGGTTAAACATAGGGGGTGTGCGGCGCCCCTATATCTGGGCGTGCCATGGTGTTCGGATGTTTGGTGTGTTGCATCGTGTGCTGGAGTGCCCTTGCGCGGTCCATAGATGGATCTAGTTGCTCCGTCCTTTTGATGCGAGCACTTGCATGGATCGCGTATTGGCTTCTGTGCGGCGTTGCTTGCTGCTCCATGTTGGCCGTGAGGTCGTCTATCCGCTCGGGTGGCCGTTTTAACTTTTGGTTGCGGGGGATCTAAGGCCTCCTCATCGAATTCAGGTAGCAAATTCTGCTTCGGGTAGCTCTTGGTGACGCGGTTACCGCCATACTTCGCTGCTGTGTTGAGTACTTTACTCCATCTGATTTGGAGTGTGTCTTGCACCGCCTTGAGCCTTTGCTTCTGCCTTTTTAGACTCCTTGTGGTGGCAACAAGCCTTTGATGGGCATTTTGTTGCTCCGGGCATCTGTCCGGTGTTATGTCCTCCGGACTATTATCCTTGATAGAGTTGGTTTGTTCGGTTTGATTCTCCGTGTTGCCGTGGTCCGGCAGTGGTTCGCCCTGCTCTAACGCTGGGTCTGTATGATCATTATTTCTGTCAAGGCGGGATTTGGGGCGGCGCTTACGCCGCCGCTTTGACTGCTTCTCGAGGGGACAGCCCTTCATTGCGTCCTTCCGTTCCTCGTCATTTTCCTTTGGTGTGTCCACCATGTATACGTCATGTGATGAGGTGGACGTCCAGTGCCCTATAGGCAGTGGTTCCTCTTTGTCTCTCACATCGTCATCCATACCGTCGATGTTTTCGGAGTCGAAGTCGAGCATGTCGGTTAAATCATCGACAGTGGCTACTAACTGGGTGGTGGGTGGGTCGCGAATTTCTTCGTCGTCCGCATCCCAGTCCTGCCGGACATAGTTTGGCCAGGATCCTCCTGGTAAGGAGAGAGACCTTAATTAATGAGTTCAGTATGTCGCCAAAGGGCGAGTGCTGAAAAATATCCGCGGAGGTAAACTCCATGATCGGCGCCCAATCGGGTTCGATAGGAACGGGCGCAGGCGGTTCGAAGTCCGTGGCCGGAGAAGGATCCAGCAGTTTAACAACACGGCTCTCGTGCAAGGTAAGGTCGATATTTGGCTTGATCGCCGCTGAGGGTAAGGCCTCCGTGGCGGGGTCCATCCACCCATCCGCGGAAGGCGCAACTGGCTCCAAATTGAGGGTCGGAGCGGCTGCCGGTGCGATCTCCTTAACATTGTCCGATGGGAGAGCTAGGTCATACTCATCGTGACCGCGTGGCGCACAAGGCAGAGGCTCGAATCTGTCGAAGATCAAATCTCTGCGGATATTGGCCGTGTAGTTTAAGCTTCCAAACCTGACCTGGTGGTCAGGGGCGTAACTTTCAATCTGCTCCAGATGGCCAAGCTAATTGGCCCGCAGTGCAAAGCCACCGAAGACGAAGATCTGTCCGGGGAGAAAAGTCTCACCCTGGACTGCATCGCTATCGATGATAGTAGGAGCCATCAGGCCTAACAGCGATCACACAGAGGAACTCTCAATGAAAGCACCAATGTTGGTGTCAAAACCGGCGGATCTCGGGTAGGGGGTCCCAAACTGTGCGTCTAGGCCGAATGGTAATAGGAGGCAGGGGACACAATGTTTTACCCAGGTTCGGGCCCTCTTGATGGAGGTAAAACCCTATGTCCTGCTTTATTAATATTGATGATATGGGTAGTACAAGAGTAGATCTACCACGAGATCAGAGAGGCTAAACCCTAGAAGCTAGCCTATGGTATTATTGTTGTTCGTCCTATGGACTAAAACCCTCCGGTTTATATAGACACGGAGAGGGCTAGGGTTACACAGAGTCGGTTACAATGGGAGGAGATCCACATATCCGTATTGCCAAGCTTGCTTTCCACGCCAAGGAAAGTCCCATCCGGACACGGGACGAAGTCTTCAATCTTGTATCTTCATAGTCCAAGAGTCCAGCCAAAGGTTATAGTCCGGCTATCTGGACACCCCCTAATCCAGGACTCCCTCACTCACCTTGTCGTTTCATGGCAGGAACTGCGAAAAGCTGTAAGGGAGCTCAACAACGCACCTCCACAACCGGAGGACCCTGACCGGGCCCTCGACCCCGGACTCGAAGAGGATCCGGACATATTTGTGGAGCTGATAGACAGGAAATTCTATCAACTGAGTTGTGATGATGCCATGGTGGCCATAACGGCCAAGTATCCTGGACTACTCCCTGCATCGCATGTAAGAAAAGACCGGTGTCCCAACTTCCAAAAGGATCCCCTTTTACGCACTTCACCTACCGTGCACATATGGTGTTTTACAGGGAAGGCCTTCGGGACACCATGCCGAACCCGCAGCGACTCGCCAACAAGGCGCACCAAAGCCGGGTAGGCCAAAAAGGAAGGCGGTCAGGACGGAAACGCCGGCGCGGAGGTATGACACAAAACCTTGCTCCGTGGTTATCATCTTTCTTAAAATATAATGACGTCTGTGTTTCTTAGTAGAAAAAACGCTCGCCGGACTATATCTGGAGAGGCTGCCGATCACGCCTCCACCAGCCGGGCTCCAGGACCGGACATAGAGGCGGAAGCTAACACGGGGCGGACGCCGGATGCTCCTCCTACAGAGGATGCGGACAGACTATCCGCTACAAATTCCAAAGTGGAGAGTGCCATGAATCACAGGCGTCGCCGGGCCGTACTCCATGACGCTTGTTTCTCCCAAGAGGCATTCGATGCCTTCAACTAGGGAGACACGTACATCCATGCTGCTCAGAATGGTCTAGCCCGAGCCACGGATCAGTATGTAAGGGATATACGGGTAAGAAAATCTGATAATTATATGTATCAGTAGCCCCTGAGACTTAAAACAGTTGACGCAACTGATTTAAGGATCATTATTCATGCAGGTTCTTAAAGAGAAGAATTCCCTCCTGTCTCAAGAGCTGGAAGAGTGCAAGGCCCAGCTAGGGGCCGCTGTTGCCGTGTTGAAGGAGTCCAAGAAGGGCCCCTCTGGTAACACTTGTTTTTATTTCAAAGAATACTGGTAGCAGGTAGTATACGGCATGCATGCAAATCTAACAATAGATGTTGCAGATGACCCCGGAGTGAATCCAGAGGCCGTGGCGGTGAATGCGGCAAGTGCTAATCGACAGCTAAATGCGGGCGAGCGCGTGCTTACGCGAGTCAAACAGGAGAAAAATAATCTCCAAGACGCCAATATCCGGCTGGGCGTGGAAATGAAAGATGTCCGAGCCCAGCTTGCGGACTCCATGAAGGAGAATAAGCAGCTTCGACGCGACATTTTTAGTGAGTGCTTGAACTAATTTTTTAAAGGAGTTCGGTGAAGAAGCCGGCTAATAGAGTTATGTCTGCAGGTATGCTGACGGGTCGTCCCACGGAGGAGATGCCTGGGTCTTCGGGTGATCTTCTACCAGAGCTCTCACAACTGCACGAGCAAGTTCGGCAGGTGATGCAGGGTATTGCCCAAGCCTTGTGGCCATCCGCGTCCCCGCCAGGAGGCATGGGGGAGCTTATAGAGAAGCTCAAGGGAGCGTGGCAGCACTTCCGATTATGGAAGATATCATCCTGCTGACAAGGTACGAGGGAAGCCTGGGCTATGGTGAAGATGCGATATACCAAAGCTGACCCAAACCACATGGCCGAGGTCGGGCCTGTGGGGCCCGGTGGGAAGGAGATCCCCGTCAGTTTAGTGTATGATCAAGTAGAATTAGCCGCAAAGTATTCCCAATGGGATTGTAGGCTAGACAGCCTGTTGGATGGTATAGAAGAAGAATTTAATCAGTCTTAGTGACTGTGTACTTCAATTGACATATGTAATGTCCTAGCCAGATTGTAAATCATTTTTCATGGCGGACCTTTTCGCTTCGACCTCTGGACCCGATAGTCCGGAGTGTTTCTGAATACCCGCTCGGTTATGTAAAAACCGGGGTATGCATGGAAACCAGGCGTAGGGGTCATAAGTGCTTGAACAGACAAGTACCCAACTAGCTATGTTATATTACATGGGTAGTAAGAAACATCTTCGAGGGAGAATAGTCCCGTTAAGGGTTCCTTTCCCTGGGTACGCATGCCCTAATGTGCATGTCCGAACTGCGAAAAGAGACGCAGGATATAAACATCTGGGGGCATGTTTCAAATTAAATAAAAGTCATATTTTATTCACCAACTGAATATTACCTTAAGAACACTAGCTTTTGGCTTCACCCACTCTGAGGTACACATCCGGCTAACCCGTCAGTAACAATCGCAGAGGTGCTCCCCTTATGCCCTAGCCGAATTAACAGGAACATAGGGCATAAATACAAGAGCCAGGCAACCCAGCTTGGCCAAATCTTAAGTCATATCGATGCATATAATGGCGAAAAAGGTATATGCGGAAGAATAACACATGTGTGGGACATAATCCCAGAAAAATAGTTAGATTAAGCTTCTGTATAAGAAGCCCCCAGGAATAATGAGCGCGGTTAGCGCGGCAAGATTCTGTAACCAAGACACAAGTTTAGCCTTTTAGGGCTTTGATAAGAAAATAAAAGGAGAGAAAGAGAGAAAAGGCAGATATGCCAAAAATTGACGGAGGTAAGGAGACGAACATAGAGTCTGGCGCTAGGCGTAGAATCTTTGGAGTCTGGCTGCGTTCCATGGGTTTGGCTCGAGTCGATTATCCGATGCATCCCGCAGATGGTATGCTCCACCGGTCAGAACCTGGTCAATAAATGAAGGGACCTTCCCATTTGGGCTTGATCTTGTTCTTTTTCTTCTCCGGCAGGCGTAGAACTAGTTCACCAACGTTCTATGTTTTGGCCCATACTTCTCTGCTTTGATACCTTCGAGCCTGTTGCTGATAGAATGCGGAACGGGCCTTTGCCACGTCGCGCTCCTCCTCCAGGGCGTCCAAACTGTCCTGCCGACCGAGCTCGGCCTCTTTTTCTTCGTACATGCGGACTCGAGTTGAGTCATGAATTATGTCGCAAGGCAGAACCACCTTTGCGCCGTACACCATAAAGAACGGTGTGTATCTGGTAGTGCAATTTGGCGTGGTCCGCAGCCCCCATAGTACGGAGTCGAGCTCCTCTACCTAGTGCGTGTTTGATTCCTTTAAGGACCGCACTAGTCTGGTTTTAATGCCACTCATGATAAGACCATTTGCTCGCTCGACTTGACCATTAGTTTGCGGGTGATGGACAAAAGCATAATCGAGCTTGATGCCCATATTGCTGCACCAAAGAGTTTCACCTCGCCGGCTGTAAAATTCGTTCCATTGTTAGTGATGATGGTGTGGGGGATGCCATAACGGTGTACAACCCCAGATATGAAGTCTATCACCAGTCTGGATTTAGCCATTTTGACGGGTTTGGCTTCTATCCATTTGTTGAATTTATCCACCATGACCAGTAAGTATTTTTTCTTATGGGTTCCCCCTGTAAGGGGTCCGACCATATCAAGCCCGCAGACCGCGAAGGGCCAAGTAATGGTGATTGTTTGGAGAGCGGTAGGCAGCATATGGCTTTGGTTTGCAAAAAGCTGGCAACCGACGCAATGTTGGACCAGATGCTGTGCATCTGCCCGGGCCGTCGGCCTATAAAAACCTGTACGGAAGGCGTTGCTTACAAGGGCCCGGGCTGCAGCGTGGTGGTTGCCGAGTCTGGCATGGATTTCTGCCAAAAGCTTCCGCCCTTCCTCTTCAGAGATGCATCTTTAAAGGACTCCGGTAGTGCTTTTCTTATAAAGCTCTCCCTCTTGGACCTTGTAGGATTTAGATCGCCGCACTATGCAGCGGGCCTCATTTTGGTCCTCGGGTAGTTCCTGCCTGGTTAGGTAGGCCAGGAATGGTTCTGTCCATGGGGCGATGACGGCCATTATTATGTGGGCTTAAGGTGTTATTTCGATGGCAGAGCCTCCGATTGTGTCAGAGTGTTCGGTATCTGGTGTTGTGGCCGGGTCCGGACTATTATTGCCGGTGTCCCCTTCCCATACCACGGATGACTTAAATAGTTTTTCCAGGAAGATGTTAGGTGGGACAGGGTCGCGCTTAGTGCCGATACGGGCGAGGATATCCGCCGCCTGATTATTTTCCTAAGCCACATGGTGGAATTCAAGCCCCTTGAACCGAGCTGACATTTTGAGGACGGCATTGTGATATGCTGCCATTTTCGGATCCTTGGCATCGAAGTCTCCATTTATTTGAGATATTGCGAGGTTTGAGTCCCCATGCACCTCCAGGCGTTGAATGCCCATGGAAACTGCCATCCGGAGACCGTGTAGTAGGGCCTCGTATTCGGCTGCGTTATTGGAGTCTGTGTATAGTATTTGGAGTACGTACTGAACTGTATCTCCAGTGGGGGATGTTAGGACAACGATATCCCCCAAAACAGCCAGCATTTTAGAGCCGTCGAAGTGCATGATCCAATTGGAGTAGGCGCCGTACTCTTTAGGGAGTTCGGCTTCTGTCCATTCGGCGATGAAATCGGCCAGTACTTGTGACTTAATGGCTCTCCCTGGTTTATATGTTATGTCGAATGGGAGGAGCTTGATAGCCCAATTGGTAATCCGGCCCATGGCATCGCGGTTGTTTATTATGTCGTTGAGTGGTACTTCGGAGGCCACCGTAATTGAACACTCTTGAAAGTAGTGTCATAATTTCCGGGATGCCATGAATACCGCATATGCTATCTTTTGATAATGTGGGTACCGTGATTTGCATGGAGTGAGGATAGTAGATACATAATATACCGACTTTCAAGGTGGGAATTTATGTTCGTCTGTCTCTCGTTCGACGATGAGCACTGCGCTTACAACTTGGTGAGTTGCTGCTATATATAATAGCATTGGTTCGCCGACATTTGGCGCGGCCAAGATTGGGTTGGTAGCCAGGATGGCTTTTATTTCTTCCAATCCGGCCATGGCTGCGTCAGTCCACTCGAAGTGTTCGTTGCGCCAAAGAAGGCGTAAAGGGGGAGTGCCTTTTCTCCTAATCGGGAGATGAAGCGGCTTAAGGCCGCCACACATCCAGTTAACTTCTGGATTTGCTTGAGGTCAGTTGGGATAGCCAACTGTGATAGAGCCCAGATCTTAGTCGGATTTGCTTCAATTCCTCTACTGGAGACGATAAAGCCCAGGAGCTTTCCAGCGGGTACGCCGAAAATGCATTTTTTCCAGATTGAGCTTAATGTCGTATGTTCGGAGATTGTCGAACGTGAGCCTAAAGTCATCTATTAAGGAGTCGACGTGTCTGGTTCTAACGACCACATCATCGACATATGCCTCCACTATTTTGCCAATCTGCTTTTCCAGACATGTCTGAATCATGCGCTGATGTGTTGCCGGCGTTTTTGAGCACGAAGGGCATTGTGTTAAAATAGAAGGGGCCGTATGGAGTGATGAATGCCATTGCGGCTTGATCGGACTCCGCCATCTTAATTTGGTGGTAACCGGAGTATGCGTCGAGGAAGCACAATGAGTCGTGTCCTATGGTAGCATCGATAATTTGATCGATGCGAGGGAGGGGGAAGGGATCCTTGGGGCACGGCTTATTAAGGTCCTTGAAGTCGATGCATAGGCGCCAGGATTTGTCCTTCTTTGGCACCATCACCAGGTTTGCTAGCCAGTCTGGATGCTTTATTTCTCAAATGAATCCGGCCTCCAGTAACTTGGCTAGCTCCTCTCCCATGGCTTGTCGCTTAGGTTCGGAGAAACGCCAAAGAGTCTGCTTGACCAGCTTGAATCCTTTTAGAATGTTAAGGCTATGCTCGTCCAGCCTGCGGGGGATTCCTGGCATGTCTGAAGCATGCCAGGCGAATATGTCCCAATTCTCGCGTAGGAACTCCCGTAGTGCGGCGTCTACAGTGGGGTTTAACTATGCCCCGATGGACGCTATTTTTGTGGGGTCCGTTGGATGGACTTGGAATTTGACTAATTCATCCGCTGGTTTAAAGGAGGTGGACTTGGATCTTTTGTCTAGTATCACGTCGTCCCTGTGCACTGTGGAGCATAGCGCGGTTAAGTCCTCCACCACAAGCGCTTCGGATAATGCCTCGAGGGCCCGTGCGGCTGTTTTGTTCTCGGCGTAGAGTGCCATGTTCAGATCACTAGCTAGAGTGATGATTCCATTGGGTCCGGGCATTTTGAGCTTCATGTACCCGTAATGGGGTACGGCTTGAAAAATCGCGAATGCCTCCCGCCCTAGAAGGGCGTGGTATCCGCTACTGAACGGGGCCACTTGGAATGTGATTTCTTCGGACCTGTAATTCTCCAGAGTGCGGAATACCACATCTAGTGTGATTTTCCCAGCGCAACGTGACTCCTGACTAGGGATAATTCCTCGGAAGGTCGTGTTGCTTTGCTCTATACGGTTGATGTCTATTTCCATTTTTTGAAGAGTCTCCTCATAAATGAGGTTTAATCCGCTACCTCCGTCCATGAGCACTTTAGTGAGCCAAAAGTCGTCCACAATTGGACTGAGGACCAAAGCGGCTGGTGCTCAGGTTGTTCGGAATTTAGGTTCGTCACTGGCATTGAAGGTGATAGCCGTGTCGCTCCATGGATTTATTGCTGCCACGTGGTAGACTTCGGCAAGGCTGCGGAGTGCTCGCTTACGCTTATTATTTGAGGCGAAGGTCTCGAAGACTGTCAATACTGTATTGTTATCCAAGGGAAGGTTCTCTGGGGGGTTTTTGGATGAGGAGATCGTCACCGCTCTTGGCCACCTGCTGGAGTACCCAACATGCTCTAAGGCTATGTGTTGGTATGGTATCCGCTGTACTATGAATTTTGCAGGGCCCATTAAGCCATCCCTCCAATACGGTTTCACGTCCTGTAGTGGGCTTTTGCTTCTTTGTAATTGAGTCGGGCGACTTATGAGAGTGCACCATTTTAGTTCGAACTGGGGGTTTTGTCAGAGCCAGATTATCCCAAAATTTTGTTTGGGTTTTCCAGGCGCTTCCATCGCACAGTACTTCCGTACTATGGCCGCCAAGTCAGCGAAGTGTGCTATGTCACGACGACTTATGGCGTTGAGGATTCCCTTGTCCGTGCAATTGTTGCAAAAGAACGAAATTGCTTCTTCCTCGCGATAGTCCTTGACCTTGTTCATTACAAGGAGGAATCTTGCCCAATAGTGATGTACTGTCTCTTGGGGCGCTTGCCTAATGTGGGAAAGATCGTTTGTATCTGGGTGGGTGGGTAGATTTAAGTCCGTACCTTGACCCCATCTAAGACCCCAGGGTAGGGGAGTTTCCGATCTTGGAAGTTCGGGCTCCGGGATGTTGCCCCGTAGGTTCGGTATGCAGCCTGATTCTAGGTTCAGGGTTAGGGCGATATCCTCCCGTGAGCGGGTATCTGGCTCGGAGAGCTCAGGAATCCGGACATAGTTCGTCCTCAGGATAGAGGGAGAATCGCCGCATTGCTCCTCCACCACCGCTATCTGATGGGTGACCGGCGGAGAGTTAATCTCCCTTTGGTCGGATTTAAGCCCGATCCGATCGTAGTACGTAGCGACTCCCAGAGCGGCGATGTGATCCAAGAGCTCGTTCAAAGAGGATAGCTCCATTGGATCCATCTGCTCGGCGAATTTCGAGCCGATGTGGAGGCTATTTTCGATGACCCAAGAAGTCATCGTCGGCGCAGCGGCCGAGCGGGCGGTCATGACGAAGCCGCCTAGTCGGAGAGTTTGGCCTACAGCTAGGGCTCCCCTAGAGGTGATGTTGTCCTTGACAATGAGACGAGCCATCCTTCCTTATGATGACGACACAGTGGAACTCTCAATGAAAGCACCAATGTCGGTGTCAAAACCGGCGGATCTCGGGTAGGGGGTCCCGAACTGTGCGTCTAAGGCGGATGGTAATAGGAGGCAAGGGACACGATGTTTACCCAGGTTTGGGCTCTCTTGATGGAGGTAATACCCTACGTCCTGCTTGATTGTTCTTGATGATATGAGTATTACAAGAGTTGATCTACCACAAGATCGTAGAGGCTAAACCCTAGAAGCTAGCCTATGGTATGATTGTCTGTTGTCCTACGGACTAAACCCTCCGGTTTATATAGACACCGGAGAGGGCTAGGGTTACACAAGGTTGGTTACAAGGGAGTAGATCTACATATCCGTATTGCCTAGCTTGCCTTCCACGCCAAGGAGAGTCCCATCCGGACACGGGACGAAATCTTCAATCTTGTATCTTCATAGTCCAACAGTCCGGCCAGAGGATATAGTCCGGCTGTCCGGAGACCCCCTAATCCTGGACTCCCTCACTCTCGCCACTCCTTGTTCCATAATCCATCAAATCCTTACCCAAAACTTGAAAACTTCACAACACAAAACTTAAAGTAGAAAATCTCGTGAGCTCCATTAGCGAAAGAAAAAAAAAGACTACTTCAAGGTACTGTAATGAACTCATTATTTATATTGGTGTTTAGCCTATTGTATTCCAACTTTTCTATGGTTTATAAACTATTTTACTAGCCATAAAATAAGCAAACAACACGCGAAAAACAGAATCTGTCAAAAACAGAACAGTTTGTAGTAATCTGTAGCTAGCGCAAGAGCTGGAACCCCAAAAATTCTAAAATAAATTGTGGGACGTGAGGAATTTATCTATTAATCGTCTGCAAAAATAATTAAATAAATATCACTTTCCAAATAAAAATGGCAGCAGTTCTCGTGAGCGCTAAAGTTTCTTTTTTTTACAGCAAGATTAACAAGACTTTCCCCAAGTCTTCCCAACGGTTCTACTTGGCACAAACACTAATTAAACACAAAAAACGCAACAAAAACAGAGGCTGTATAAATTATTTATTACTAAAAAGGAGAAAAAATCAAGGAATAAAAATAAAATTGGATTGCCTCCCAACAAGCGCTATCGTTTAATGCCCCTAGCTAGGCATAAAAAGCAAGGATAGATCTAGGTATTGTCATCTTTGGTCGGCAATCCATAGGTGCCTCTCATAATAGATTCATAAGGTAATTTAATTTTCTTTCTAGGAAAGTGTTACATTCCTTTCCTTAATAGAAATTGGAATCTAATATTTCCTTCCTTCATATCAATAATTGCACCAATCATTCTAAGGAAAGGTCTACCAAGAATAATAGGACATGAAGGATTGCAATCTATATCAAGAACGATAAAATATACGGGCACATAATTCCTATTTGCAAAAATAAGAACATCATTAATTCTTCCCATAGGTTTCTTAATAGTGGAATCCGCAAGGTGCAAGTATAGAGAGCAATCATCAAAATCACGGAAACCTAACAAATCACACAAAGTTTTTGGAATCGTGGAAACACTAGCACCCAAATCACACAAAGCATAGCATTCATGATCTTCAATTTTAATTTTAATAGTTGGTTCCCACTCATCATAAAGTTTTCTAGGGATAGAAACTTCCAACTCAAGTTTTTCTTCATAAGATTGCATCAAAGCATCGACGATTTGTTTGGTAAAAGCTTTATTTTGGCCATAAGCATGAGGAGAATTTAACACGGATTGCAACAAGGAAATACAATCTATCAAAGATCAATTATGATAATTAAATCCCTTGAAATCCAAAATAGTAGGTTCATTAACATCTAGAGTTTTGATCTCTTCAATCCCACTTTTATCAAATTTGGCATCAAGATCTAAAAACTCTGAATTTTTGGCAACGCCTTCTAGGTAAAGGTGGATCATATTAAGTCCCATCATTATCAAGATTCATATTGCAAAACAAAGATTTAATAGGTGACACATCAATAACTTTTAGATCCTCATCTTTATTATCATGGAAAGTAGAAGAACATGCTTTTATAAAGGAATCTTTCTTAGCACGCATCCTAGCGGTTCTTTCTTTGCACTCAGCAATGGAAATTCTCATGGCTTTGAGAGACTCATTGACATCATGCTTAGGTGGAATAGATCCAAGTTTCAAAAAATCAACATCAAGAGAAATTCTATCAACGTTCTTAACCAACTCATCAATCTTAAGCAATTTTTCTTTAATCAAAGCATTGCAATTCTATTGTGAAGTAATAAAATCTTTAATATTAGATTCAAAATCAGAGGGCGTCTTATTATAATTTCCATAAGAATTTTTGTAGGAATAACCATAATTATTAGAGGAATTACTAGGATAAGACCTAGGATTAAAGTTTCCTCTTTACGCGTTGTTACCAAAAAATTTCCTACCAACAAAATTTACATACATAGATTCATTATTATTCTCAATCAAAGTAGACAAAGGCATATCATTAGGATCAGAATAAACACTTTATTAGCAACTAATTTCATAAGTTCATCCATCTTTCCACTCAAAACATTAGTTTCTTCTATCGCATGCACTTTCTTATTAGTAGATCTTTCAGTGTGCCATTGAGAATAATTAACCATAATATTATCTAGGTGTTTAGTAGCTTCTCCTAAAGTGATTTCCATAAAAGTGCCTCCCACGGCCGAATCTAAAAGATTTCTAGAAGCAAAGTTCAGTCCGGCATAAAATTTTTGTATAATCATCCACAAATTCAAACCATGTGTTGGCAATTACGTATCATTAATTTCATCCTCTCCCAAGCTTGTGCAACATGTTCATGATCAAGTTGCTTAAAATTCATAATATCGTTTCTAAGAGAGATGATCTTAGAGGGAGGAAAATACTTAGAGATAAAAGCATCTTTGCACTTATTCCACGAATCAATACTATTTTTAGGCAAAGACACAAATCAAGCTTTAACACGATCACTAAGCAAAAAAGGAAATAGCTTCAATTTAACAATATCATTGTCCACATCTTTATTCTTTTGCATATGACACAAATCAATGAAGCTATTTAGATTGGTAGCGGCATCTTCAATAAGAAGACCAGAAAATGGATCTTTCATCACAAGATTCAGCAAGGCAGCATTAATTTCACAAGATTCAACATCGCTAAGAGGAGCAATCGGAGTGATAATAAAATCATTGTTGTTGGTATTGGTAAAGTCACACAATTTAGTGTTATCTTGAGCCATCATGACAAGCAAGAAATCCAACACACAAGCAAACAAGAAACGGGCAAAAAGAGGCAAATAGAGAAAGAGAGGGAGGATAGAGAGAGAGGGCGAATAGAACGCCAAGGGTGAAGTGGGGGAGAGGAAAACGAGAGGCAAATAGCAAATAATGTAATGCGGGAGATAAGGGTTTGTGATGGGTACTTGGTATGTTGACTTTTGCGTAGACCTCCCTGGCAACGGCGCTAGAAATACTTCTTGCTACCTCTTGAGCACTTGCGTTGGTTTTCCCTTGAAGAGGAAAGGGTGGTGCAGCAAAGTAGCGTAAGTATTTCCCTCAGTTTTTGAGAACCAAGGTATCAATCCAGTAGGAGGCTACGCGCGAGTCCCTCGCACCTACACAAAACAAATAAATCCTCGCAACCAACGCGATAAGGGGTTGTCAATCCCTACATGGTCACTTACTAGAGTGAGATCTAATAGATATGATAAGATAATATTTTTGGTATTTTTATGATAAAGATGCAAAGTAAAATAAAAGCAATGAAAATAACTAAGTGTTGGAAGATTAATATGATGAAGATAGACCTGGGGGCCATAGGTTTCACTAGTGGCTTCTCTCAAGAGCATAGGTATTTTATGGTGGGTGAACAAATTACTGTTGAGCAATTGACAGATTTGAGCATAGTTATGAGAATATCTAGGTATGATCATGTATATAGGCATCACGTCCAAGACAAGTAGACCGACTCCTGCCTGCATCTACTACTATTACTCCACACATCGACCTCTATCCAACATGCATCTAGAGTATTAAGTTCATAAGAATAGAGTAACGCCTTAAGCAAGATGACATGATGTAGAGGGATAAACTCATGCAATATGATGAAAACCCCATCTTGTTATCCTCGATGGCAACAATACAATACGTGCCTTGCTGCCCCTACTGTCGCTGGGAAAGGACACCACAACATTGAACCCAAAGCTAAGCACTTCTCCCATTGCAAGAAAGATCAATCTAGTAGGCCAAACCAAACTGATAATTCGAAGAGACTTGCAAACATAACAAATCATACATAAAAGAATTCAGAGAAGATTCAAATATTGTTTATTGATAAACTTGATCATAAACCCACAATTCATCGATCTCAACAAACACACTGCAAAAAGAAGATTACATCGAATAGATCTCCACAAGAGAGGGGGAGAACTTTGTATTGAGATCCAAAAAGAGAGAAGAAGTCATCTAGCTAATAACTATGGACCCGAAGGTCTGAGGTAAACTACTCACACTTCATCGGAGAGGCTATGGTGTTCATGTAGAAGCCCTCCGTGATCGATGCCCGCTTTGGCGGAGCTCCGGAACAGGTCCCAAGATGGGATCTCGTGAATACAGAAAGTTACATCGGTGGAATTAGGGTTTTCGCTCCGTATCTAATCGTTTGGGGGTACGTAGGTATATATAGGAGGAAGAAGTACGTCAGTGGAGCAACAGGGGGCCCACGAGGGTGGAGGGCGCGCCTGGGGGGCTAGGCGCGCCCCCCTACCTCGTGGCCTCCCTGTTGGTTGCTTGACGTAGGGTCCAAGTCTCCTGGATCTTGTTCGTTCCAAAAGTCACGTTCCTGAAGGTTTCATTCCGTTTGGACTCCGTTTGATATTCCTTTTCTTCGAAACCCTAAAATAGGCAAAAAAACAGCAATTCTGCCCTGGGCCTCCGATTAGTAGGTTAGTCCCAAAAATAACATAAAAGTGGATAATAAAGCCCAATAATGTCCAAAACAGAAGATAATATGGCATGGAGCAATCAAAAATTATAGATACGTTGGAGACGTATCACGTGTCCACAAAAGTACCTTCGGGCCATGAGACGTTGGACAGCTTGCTCACCATGGCTCATTCGCACTCCGCGTGCTGACCATCCACCACCTTCGGCTTCACGTTAACGACTTTGAGCCACAGCCTGAAGTGGGGTTGGATGCGGAGGAAAGCGTCACACACAACGATAAATGCCGAGATGTTGAGGAAGGTATTCGGGGACAGATGATGGAAATCTATCCCGTAATAATACATCAGCCCGCGGACGAAAGGGTGGAGTGGAAACCCTAGCCCGCAAAAGAAATGGGGGATGAACACTACCCTCTCGGTGGGCTTCGGCGTGGGGACAACTTGTCCCTCGGTCGGCAGGCGATGAGTGATCTCCTTCGCCAAGTATCCGGCCGCCCGAAGCTCCGTAATGTTCTCCTCCTTGACGGAGGAGACCATCCACTTGCCTTGACCTCTGGATCCGGACATGGTTGCTTGAGTGGAAAGGAGATGAGAACTTGGGCGTTGGAGCTCGAGATTGGAAAGGCGGAGACAGAAAGAGGGCGTGAGAGAGGAATAGGGAATCATTATCCCCTTATAAAGGCAACGAATATTAAACGCCTCCTCACTCGCCTTAAGATTCGCCTATTCCCAAGGGCTATATAAACGGCACAGTTGGGTTACCCATGCCCGCATTGATGAGAATCCCGCGATAAGGGGACACGATCTCTGCTTTGACAAGACGTGCCAATGGCAACCGCGTCTCGAGACATGGGGCGTCGAAACATGAAAGCGGTTTGGAATTGTGACCGGGCAGACGTGATGTCATGGTGTAAAAAGCTGTTAGCAGATTAGACTCATGTAAAAATATATTCTCTCTGTGGTTATGTATGGTATGTGTGTGTGACAGGTCCGGATACTATCATCGCATCCGAAGACTTTCTTGAAGTTCGAATAGAAGGGTGATCACCCACAAGTATAGGGGATCTATTGTAGTCCTTTCGATAAGGGTTGAATTCCCACAAGCGGAGGGGCTGGAGTTTGCAAGGCTGGACTTGACGAACCAGCATGACTTGCACTACCATAACCAAACTAAAATCTCCCTCAAAGAGATCCCGAATGCGGCTCTGCAGTATGGGCACATCCTTGGCTGGACCCCAGCTCAGCCCCCTGCTGATCCATGACATCAGTTGTAGTGGAGGGCCCGAGCGAAAGGCGGGGGGAGCTACCCACTTGGCACTTCTGGGAGCGGTGATGTACAACCACTCCCTTTGCCATAATCCGGACACCTCTGGAAATGAACCTTTTGGCCACGGAGCTCCAGCAATCTTGCTTATTAATGCACCCCCGCACGCTGTATACTGCCCCTCGACCGTCTTCGGCTTCACATCAAAGGTCTTGAGCCACAGGCGAAGTGAGGGGTAATGCGGAGGAAGGCCTCACATACGTCAATAAATGCCGAGATGTGGAGAAAGGAATCCGGGGCTAGATCATGGAAATCAAGCCCGTAATAGAACATCAAACCCCTAACGAAGGGATCCAGAGTGAGGCCTAGTCCTCGGAGGAAGTGGGAGATGAACACGACGTCTTCGTTGGGTTCAGGAGTAGGGACGACCTACCCTTGGGCAGGCAGCCGATGCAAAACTTCGACGGTCAGGTATCTTGCCTCCCTCAACTTCTTGATATACTCTTCCGTGACGGAGGAGGGCATCCACTGGCCCTGGAGGCTGGATCCGGACATGATTGAAGGTCCGAAGGACCTGACCTAGGCTTTGGGTGTTAGAACTCGGGGCGGGGGAAGGATTCGATTGAGCACAGGAGGAAAAAAAGTAAAAGCATTGTCCCTTTATGAAGAGGGTGAATATCAAGCGTCCTCCTCGTGGCCGTTTGGGACTTGCCTAAAATCTAGGAGTCCTAAGCACGGTTGGGTTACCCACACCCGTATTGATGAGAATCCCGTAATAAGGGGGACACGATCTCTGCTTTGACAAGACGTGTCAAGAAACTGCCTGGCGTTATGTGCAGGGCTAGTTAAAGGAAACGGTTCGAATAATCACCGGGCCATGGCATAATGTCATGTTTCCAAAACGTGTCAGCAGATTAGATTTGTGGAAATATTATTCTCTCTACGGTGGTATGTGGAACTTATTTTGCAGGGTCGGACACTATCCTTGTATTCAAAATTCTTCCGTGGTGTATTCGGAGGAGGAACCCGCCTTGCAATGCCGAAGACGACACTGCGCGCCGGACTCATCGTCATTGAAGCCTGGTTCAGGGGCTACTGAGGGAGTCCTGGATTAGGGGGTCTCCGTACAGCCGGACTATATCCTTTGGCCGAACTATTAGACTATGAAGATACAAGATTGAAGACTTCGTCGCGTGTTCGGATGGGACCCTACTTGGCGTGGAAGGCAAGCTAGGCAATACGGATATGTATATCTCCTCCTTTGTAAACGACCTTGTGTAACCCTAGCCCCCTCCGGTGTCTATATAAACCGGAGGGTTTTAGTCCATAGGACAATATACAATCATACCATAGGATAGCTTCTAGGGTTTAGCCTCTCCGATCTCGTGGTAGATCAACTCTTGTAATACTCATATCATCAAGAATAAATCAAGTAGGACGTAGGGTTTTACCTCCATCAAGAGGGCTCGAACCTGGGTAAAACATCGTGTCCCCTGCCTCCTGTTACCATCCGCCTTAGACGCACAGTTCGGGACGCCCTACCCGAGATCTGCCGGTTTTGACACTGACAACGGTCTTTTGCAAAATTAATTTGAGTTCTCTATTACTCAATTCTACTTGACCACTAGACTGAGGGTGATAAGGAGATGCAATTCTATGATTAACATCATATTTAGCAAGCATTTTACGGAAAGCACCATGAATAAAATGTGAACCACCATCAGTCATTAAATATCTAGGGACTCCAAATCTTGGAAAAATAACTTCTTTAAGCATTTTAATAGAAGTGTTATGATCAGCACTACTAGTTGGAATAGCTTCTACCCACTTAGTAACATAATCAACATCAACTAAAATATGTGTATAACCATTAGAGGAAGGAAAAGGTCCCATATAGTCAAAGCCCCAAACATCTAATGGTTCAACAACAAGTGAATAATTCATAGGCATTTCTTGACGTCTACTAATATTACCACTTCTTTGACATTCATCACAAGATAAGACAAACTTACGGGCATCCTTGAAGAGGGTAGGCTAATAAAAACCAGATTGCAGTACCTTATGTGCAGTTCTACCTCCAGCATGGTGTCCTCCATAAGCTTCGGAGTGACACTTGCGCAGGATCTGTTCCTGTTCATGCTCAGGTACACAACGTCTAATAACACCATCTACTCCTTCTTTATAAAGATGTGAGTCATCCCAAAAGTAATGCCTCAAATCATAGAAGAACTTTTTCTTTTGCTGGTATGTGAAACTAGGTGGTATAAACTTAGCAACAATGTAATTAGCATAATCAGCATACCATGGAGCAGTATGAGAAGCATTTATGACATTTAATTGCTCATCAGGAAAGCTATCATCAATAGGTAGCGGGTCATCAAGCACATTTTCTAACCTAGACAAGTTGTCTGCAACGGGGTTCTCAGCTCCTTTTCTATCAACAATGTGCAAATCAAATTCTTGTAGCAAGAGAACCCATCTAATAAGTCTAGGTTTAGCATCTTTCTTTTCCATAAGATATTTAATAGCAGCATGATCAGTTTGAATAGTTACTTTAGAATCAACAATATAAGGTCTAAACTTATCACAAGCAAATACAGCTGCTAAGAATTCTTTTTCAGTAGTAGCATAATTTCTTTGAGCATTGTCTAGATTTTTACTAGCATATTGAATAACATTTAGTTTCTTATCAACTCTTTATCCTAGAACAGCACCTACAGCATAATCACTAGCATCACACATAATTTCAAAGGGTAAATTCCAATCAGGTGGCTGAACAATAGGTGCAGAGATCAATGCTTTCTTAAGTATTTCAAATGCTTCTACACAATCATCATCAAAGACAAATGGTATATCTTTTTGTAATAAATTAGTCAGAGGCCGAGAGATTTTTGAGAATTCCTTAATGAACCTCCTACAAAACCGGCATGACCAAGGAAACTTCTTATACCTTTGATGTCCTTGAGACATGGCATCTTTTCAATAGCATCAACCTTGGCTTTATCAACTTCAATACCTCTTTCAGAAACTTTATGCCCCAAGACAATACCTTCATTAACCATAAAGTGGCACTTTTCCCAATTCAAGACAAGATTAGTTTCTTCACATCTCTGCAAAACTCGATCAAGGTTACTCAAGCAATCATCAAAAGAAGATGCATAGACGGAAAAGTCATCCATGAAAACCTCACAAATCTTTTCACAAAAGTCAAAGAATATAGCCATCATGCATCTTTGAAAGGTAGCAGGTGCATTACATAAACCAAAAGGCATACTTCTATAAGCAAAAGTACCAAAAGGGCATGTAAAAGTAGTCTTTGATTGAACTTTGGCTGACATATTTGAGAGAAACCAGAATAACCATCTAGAAAGAAAAAATGTGTATATTTGAACAATCTTTCTAGCTTTTGATCGAAAAAGGTAAGGGGTAATGATCCTTTTTAGTAGCCTTATTTAATTTGTGGAAATCAATTACCATCCTATAACCTGTAATAATTCTTTGAGGAATCAATTCATCTTTATCATTAGGAACAACAGTAATACCTCCCTTTTTAGGGACACAATGGACAGGGCTTACCCACTGACTATCAGCAACGTGATAAATTATACCTGCCTCAAGGAGCTTTAGTATCTCCTTTCTTACCACTTCTTTCATTTTAGGATTCAGCCGACATTGATGATCACGAACTGGTTTAGCATCTTCTTCCAAATTAATTTTATGTTGACATAGAGTGGCACTAATGCCCTTAAGATCATCAAGAGTATACCCAATAGCAGCACGGTGCTTCTTCAGAGTTTTCAATAATCTCTCTTCCTCATGCTCTGAAAGGTTAGCACTTATAATAACAGGATATATCCTTTTCTCATCAAGATAAGCATATTTAAGAGTATCAGGTAACGGTTTAAGCTCAAACACGGGATCACCCTTGGGTGGAGGAGGATCCCCTAGGATTTCAACAGGTAAATTGTTTTTTAGAATAGGTTCCTGTTTAAAGAATACTTCATCTAATTCCCTTCTTTCATTCATAAACATAATATTTTCATGGTCTAGCAAATATTGTTCTAAAGGATCACTAGGAGGTACGGCAATAGAAGCAAGACCAATAAGTTCATCATTACTAGGTAATTCTTCTTCATGATGTTGTCTACTAAATTTAGAAAAATTAAATTCGTGAGTCATATCATCTATACCGATAGTAACAACATCTCTTTTGCAATCTATGGTAGCATTAACAGTATTTAAGAAGGGTCTACCAAATATAATGGGACAAAAGCTATCTTGTGGGGAACCAAGAACAAGAAAATCAGCAGGATATTTAGTTTTCCCACACAAGACTTCAACATCTCTAACAATTCCCATCGGTGAAATAGTATCTCTATTGGCAAGTTTAATGGTGACATCAATATCTTCCATCTCAACAGGTGCAATATCATGCATAACTTCTTTTTATAAGGAATAAGGTATTGCAGTAGTACTAGAACCCATATCACATAAGCCATGATAACAATGATCTCCTATTTTAACAGAAATAACAGGCATGCCTACCACAGGTCTAGGTTTATCTTTATCACGGGGTTTAGCAATTCTAGCAGTTTCACCACAGAAATAAATAACATGCCCATCAATATTATCAGACAAGAGATCTTTAATGATAGCAATATTAGGTTCAACTTTAACTTACTCAGGAGGTGTATATGTTTTAATATTGCTTTTACGAACCACAGTTGAAGCTTTAGCATGATCCTTTGTCCTAATAGGGAAAGGTGGTTTCTCAACATAAGAAGTAGGAACAATAGGATCATTATAAGTGATAGTCTTTTCTTCAACTTTAATAGGTGCAGCTACTTTTACTTATATGGGAGGACGATATTTAAACCGCTTCTCTTTGGGGAGATCAACATAGGAAGAAAAAGATTAATAGAAAGAAGCTACTATCTCAGAGTCAAGTCCATATTTAGTGCTAAATTTACGAAAAATATCGGTATCCATAAAAGGTTTAACACAATCAAAAGTAGGTGTCATACCTGACTCCTTACCGTTGTCAAGGTCCCAATCTTCAGAGTTACGTTTAATTATTTCCAATAAATCCCATTTGAATTCAATAGTCTTCATCATAAAAGAGCCCACACAAGAAGTATCAAGCATGGTGCGATTGTTACCAGAAAGCCGAGCATAAAAATTTTGAATAATCATTTCTCTTGAGAACTCATGATTGGGGCATAAATATAACATTGATTTAAGCCTCCCCCAAGCTTGAGCGATGATTTCTCCTTCGCGAGGCCAAAAATTATATATATAATTGTGATCACGATGAACAAGATGCATAGGATAAACCTTCTGATGAAATTCCAATTTCAATCGTTTGTAATTCCAAGACATCATATCATCACATAGCCTATACCATGTCGATGCATCTCCCCTCAAAGATAAAGGGAAGACCTTCTTCTTAACAACATCTCCGGGTACACCTGCAAGCTTAAATAATCCACAAACTTCATCCACATATATCTGATGTTCATCAGGATGTTTTGTTCCATCTCCTAAAAAAGGATTAGCTAGCAGTTTTTCTATCATACCCAAAGGAACTTCAAAGCAAGAATTTTCATTTTAATTTTCATTTTCAATAGGTTCTGTAGGTTGAGGAGCAACTCTTTGCTCTACTAGTCGGTGTCAAGATACCCCGAACAAGCCCCTCAGAGGATTACTTTCCATGGTAACAAGTGACAGTAAATTTTAGCACACTATATAATTTTTTCCTTACCAAATTCCACCTACCAAAAGCGCTTCACTCCCCAGCAACGGCGCCAGAAAAGAGTCTTGATGACCCACAAGTATAGGGTGACTATCGTACTCCTTTCGATAAGTAAGAGTGTCGAACCCAACGAGGAGCAGAAGGAAATGATAAGCGGTTTCCAGCAAGGTATTCTCTGCAAGTATTGAAATAAGTGGTAATAGATAGTTTTGTGATAAGATAATTTGTAACGAGAACAAGTAACAAAAGTAAATAAGGTGCAGCAAGGTGGCCCAATCCTTTTTGTAGCAAAGGACAAGACTAGACAAACTCTTATATGATGTAAAGCGCTCCCGAGGACACATGGGAATATTGTCAAGCTAGTTTTGATCACGTTCATATGATTCGCGTTCGGTACTTTGATAGTTTGGTATGTGGGTGGACCGGTGCTTGGGTACTGCCCTTACTTGGACAAGCATCCCACTTATGATTAACCTCTATTGCAAGCATCCGCAACTACAACAAAAGTATTAAGGTAAACCTAACCATAGCATGGAACATATGGATCCAAATCAGCCCCTTACGAAGCAACGCATAAACTAGGGTTTAAGCTTCTGTCAATCTAGCAACCCATCATCTACTTATTACTCCCCAATGCCTTCCTCTAGGCCCAAATAATGGTGAAGTGTCATGTAGTGGACGTTCACATAACACCACTAGAAGAGAGACAACATGCATCTCATCAAAATATCGAACAAATACCAAATTCACATGACTACTAATAGCAAGACTTCTCCCATGTCCTCGGGAACAAAAGTAACTACTCAGAAAGCATAAACATGTTCATAATCAGAGGGGTATTAATATGCATATAGGATCTGTACATATGATCTTCCACCAATTAAACCAACTAGCATCAACTACAAGGAGTAATTAACACTACTAGCAACCTACTAGCACCAATCCCGGACTTGGAGACAAGAATTGGATACAAGAGATGAACTAGGGTTTTGAGATGAGATGGTGTTGATGAAGATCTTGATGGAGATTGCCCTCTCCCGATGAGAGGAGTGTTGGTGATGACGATGGCGATGATTTCCCCCTCCGGGAGGGAAGTTTCCCTGGCAGAACAGCTCCGCCAGAGCCCTAGATTGGTTCCGCCAAGGTTCCGCCTCGTGGCAGCGGAGTTTCGTCCGAGAAGATGGCTTATGATTTATTTCCCATCGAAAGACTCCATATAGCAGAAGATGGCCACCGGAGGGCCACCAGAGGGCCCATGAGGTAGGGGGGCGCGCCCCCCACCCTCCTGGGCAGGGTGTGGCCCCCTGGTGAAGTTCTTGCTCTCAGTATTTTTTTATATTTGGAAAACATCTTCCTGAAGTTTCAGGACTTTTGGAGTTGTGCAGAATATGTCTCTAATATTTGCTCCTTTTCCAGCCAAGAATCCCAGCTGCCGGCATTCTCCCTATTTATGTAAACCTTGTAAAATAAGAGAGAATAGGCATAAGTATTGTGACATAATGTGTAATAACAGCCCATAATGCAATAAATATTGATATAAAAGCATGATGCAAAATGTACGTATCAAAGGGAACCCGCCTTGCAATATGGAAGACAATCTGCACGCCGGACTCCTCGTCATTGAAGCCAGGTTCAGGGGCTACTGAGGGAGTCCTGTACTAAGGGGTCCTCGGGTGTCCGGCCTGTTATCCATGGGTCAGACTGATGGGCTGAGAAGACATGAAGGCCGGAGACTGTACCTCTGTTCGGATTGGACTCTCCTTGGTGTGGAAGGCAAGCTTGGCGACCGACTATGAAGATTCCTTCTTATGTAACCGACTCTATGCAACCCTAGATCCCCCCCCCCCGGTGTCTATATAAACTGGAGGGGTTAGTCTGGAAAGGATATACTCATTACCATAGTCATACAGGCTAGGCTTCTTTGGTTTAGCCATTACGATCTTGTGGTAGATCAACTCTTCTAACACTCATATTCATCAAGATCAATCAAGCATGACGTAGGGTATTACCTCTGTAGAGAGGGCCCGGACCTGGGTAAACATCGTTTCCCCCATCTCCTGTTACCATCGATCCTAGACGCACAGTTCGAGACCCCCTACCCGAGATCCGCCGGTTTTGACATCGACAATCGCTGACTTAGGAGCCCCCTGCTTGTTCGAATCACTGAAGTTATTGAGTCTAGAACAAAAATGTTTTGAGTCTTAGGATTATATATATATCGGAGAGTAGGATTCTTTTTACTCCCTAGTCTCTTCGTCGCTCTGGTGAGCCTCCTGACGTAGATGTTTTGTCTTTCCTGTCCTCAAATTTCACAAAAAAATTAGGATCACGCGGGTATCTTGGAATTGTTTCAATATTCTTGTGACGAGAACATTGTTCTTGGTGCCTCCTGACATTTAGGGGTTGTGGCAGTGTCTCGGGGAGTTGAGCTCCAAGGTGTTGTCGTCACAATTTTTTTGTTGCAGTTATAGAATACCTGAGTTCAGCGATATCGAAAATCTCTTTTATGTAGTTGTTGGTGAGATAACCTCGACGCCACCCAGTACTGGGGTGGGAGTTCGGGAGTATTGAAATAACTCCTACAACGGATGCTTTTCGAAGGTGGAGGTACATGATTTCTGGAGTTTTCTTGGTTATGTGTTGACGGATGGGTACAGCTGGAGCATAGGGCTTGTTAGTTGTGTGATATATATTGTGCCACCCTGTGTCCCCAACACCAGATTGCATAACCAGAAAGTTTCAGGAGTTTATAGGTGAGAATTCAAATAGCTCTTGGTATTTCTTCCCGCATATATTTGGTTTGTGATTGGGTAATCCTTACCACTTATTTGTTCCAGTCATACCTTGTTGTTTCATTCATCAACCTTTATCTAAGTGGCTTCTCACCTTAATGTATGTTTGATGTTAAATTTGGAATTCATTCGTTCAACCTATGTTCCGATGTTTATCGTGAAGACTATATGTTGCAATTTCTATCCATTGATTCATCTTGTCTATCTGTCTATCAAGATTCTAAAGGGTGTCACCCTCTTGAGGATGGCTCCCCCAACGCGTCTGAATCCGGGCTGCAATGATGGGGAACAGACGAACCCTCCACCACCACCTCCACCTCCGGAGGCATGGAAAGCTGTTGTGGCAGCGACCAACACCAATGCCTAGATCCTTTTGCAACTCTTGCAAGAGCGCAACCAGGGCCAAGGCAACCAAGGAAATCAAGGTCAAGGGAAATTCAACAATTAGCCTCAGTTTGCTACCCTCAACCAGTTCCATGCAAATCAGCCGAAGTCTTTCAGCTATTGTGCCGAGGCCACGGACGCTGATGATTGTCTTGTGGACATCAATAAGCATTTTGAATGTAGCAATGTCAGGCCTGAGGACTAAGTCAAGTTCGCTTCTTTTCACTCAAGGACCAAGCTGCTGATTGGTATCAACAATACAAAGATTCCAGAGGAGGTAATGTGATTACCTGGGATGATTTCTGCCGAGACTTCAAAGCTCATTATATTCCAACAAGTGTTGTTGAGAGCAAGCGTGAGGAGTTCCACAATCTCAAGCAAGGCAGCATGTCTGTGTACCAATACAACATTCAGTTTCATAAACTTGCTCGATTCACAAGGAAGGATGTTCCTGATGAAAAGAGCATGATCTATCACTTCAGAGGTGGCCTCAGAGAAGATCTGCAGTTAGCGTTCGTGCTTCTTCAGCCTACTAAGTTTGATCAAGTCTATAACATGGCTCTCAAGCAAGAAGGTGCTCAGCTCAAGTGTGAGGCTTCTAAGAAGAGAATCAGGGATGCCGTTCAGTGTTCTTGTCCCTCACAAGTGCAGCTAAGAAACAGAAGTTCTGGCTTCCACCTCCTCCTCCGTTTCGTCAGCCCTACCAGCAGAAGAACAAAGGTGGCCATGGATCTTCCCACCCACCCAACCCAGGCTATCAGAACAAGTCTCATACTCAAGCTCCAAGGTCAAGTGCTCATTATCATCGTCCGCTCTCAAAGGTGACTTGCAACAAGTGTCAGCGGAAAGGTCACTATGCAAACAAGTGCTTCAACCAAAGGCGCCTTCCACCTCCTCCTCCTGTGAGGTATTCAAGCAATGCAGTGGTAAAGCATAATCCCAAGCATGCTAAGGTGAACATGATGAATGCAACTCAAGCAAAGGATTCTTCAGAAGTGTTCATGGGTAATCTTTTAGTTAACTCCATTCCTGCAAAAGTATTGTTTGATACTGATGCATCGCATTGTTTCATGTCAACGCCGTTCTTTACCAAGCTTGAATTCACTTCTTCACATTTGGGTAGCCCCATGGCTGTCATTTCTCTGGGTAAATGGTTGAGCTCTAGTTTGGTAGCTCCTGATGTTACCATCAAGATGGGCAATTATAAATTTCTGTTATCTCCAATGGTTCTTGGCGACTCTGATATTGATCTAATTCTCGGGATGGACTGGCTTTCTAAGCACAAGGCTCAACTTGATTGTGCTACCAGGGAGATTCAATTGACACACTCTTCTGATGATGTCATCATCTATGCCGCAAGGGATGAAACTATTCGATTGTTCTCTCTCAATGAGAAGGGCAACCTAGATGCAATTTCTCAGATTCCAGTCATTTGTGAGTACCAAGATGTCTTTCTATAAGAGCTTCTGGGAATGCCTCCTCATCGGCTAATTGAATTCATTATCAATCTTGAGCCTAGTACTGAACCCGTTTGCAAGCATCCATAAAAGCTTGGACCAAAGGAGCTGAAGGAATTGAAGAAACAGCTCGATGAACAAGATTGTCTGGGTTTGATCAGACCGAGATCATCACTCTGCGGTTGTGGTGTTCTTTTTGTCCAGAAGAAAGATGGAACGGACCGACTTTGTGTCGATTACCGTCCATTGAACAAAAAACAATAAAGAACAAGTATCCACTTCCCAACATCAATGAGTTATTCGAGCAACTTAAAGGTGCTAAAGTATTCTCCAAGCTTGACCTCCATATGGGTTATCATCAGATTCGCATATGTGAGCAAGATATCCCCAAGACAACTTTCAGAACAAGCTTTGGTTCTTATGAATATACTGTCATGTCTTTCGGCCTTGTCAATGCTCCTCCAACGTTCTCTCGAATGATGAACTTCATCTTCAACCCCTAGACAAATGAATTTGCCCTGGTGTACCTCGATGATATCTTGGTCTTCTCCAAGAATAAGAAGGATCATGCCAAGCATTTGCGATTGGTGCTCGACAAGCTCAGAGAGTATCAATTCTACGCGAAGTTTTCCAAATGTGAGTTTTGGCTTGATGAGGTTCTTTATCTTGGTCATATCATCTCCGCCAAGGGCATTGCTGTTAATCTGGAGAAGGTTTCTGCAATTGTGAATTGGGAGCCTCCTCAGAATGTCAAGCAGCTCAGTAGTTTTCTTGGTCTTGCAAGCTATTGCCGAAGATTTGTTGAGAATTTCTCTAAGATTGCAAAGCCTCTTTCCAACCTCCTCCATAAGCATGTCAAGTATGTCTGGACTCCTGAGTGTGACATTGCTTTCAACACTCTAAAATAGAAGCTCATCTCATCTCCTGTTTTGACTCCTCCTGACGCATCCAAGCCATTCGAAGTTTTCTGTGATGCCTCATTGCAAGGTCTCGGCGCTGTGTTAATGCAAGAGAAGAAAGTTGTGGCCTATACCTCTCGTCAGTTGAAGCCCAATGAAAGGAACTACCCCACTCATGGTCTCGAGTTGGCGGCAGTTGTACATGCATTAATAACATGGAGACATCTCTTGTTGGGAAGGCAAGTGGACATTTTCACCGATCACAAGAGCCTCAAGTATATCTTCACTCAACCCAACCTCAACCTCAGCAAAACTCGTTGGGTCGAAATGATTCAAGAGTACAACCCAAGTATTGAATATACTCCACACAAGGCGAATGTAATTGCAGATGCTTTGAGCAAGAAGGCTTATTGCAACAACTTAATTGTCAAGCCATTCCAACCGGATCTTTGTGAAGCTTTCCACAGACTCAACCTCCAAGTTGTTCCTCAAGGTTTTCTTGCCAACCTTCAAGTCACTCCCACTTTGGAAGATCAAATTCGTTAGGCACAACTCCTTGATACCATGGTGACGAAGGTGAAACACGGTATTGCCAAGGGCTTACCCAACTACAAGTGTTATCGCATTGATGACAAAGACACTTTATTCTTCGAGGATCGAATTGTGGTTCCTAAAGGTGATCTAAGGAAGGTCATAATGAAAGAAGCGCACAATTCTCTTCTTTCCATTCATCCAGGCAGTTCGAAGATGTACCATGACCTCATGCAGTCGTATTGGTGGACTCGAATGAAGCGAGAGATTGCTCAATTCGTGAATGAATGTGATGTATGTTGAAGGGTGAAAGTAGAACACCAACGACCAGCTGGTCTCCTCCAACCTCTTGCTATTCCAGAATGGAAGTTTGACCATATCGAAATGGACTTCGTTACTAGATTTCCTAAGTCCAAGCGTGGGAATGATGCCATTTTAGTTGTCATTGACAAGCTTACAAAAGTGGCTCATTTCCTTCCAATCAAAGAATCTAGCACGACAGCTCGGTAGGCAGAGCTATACACCTCCAGAATTGTCTCATTGCACGATATTCCACAATTGATATCATCAGATCATGGAAGCATTTTCACTTCTAAGTTCTGGGACTCCTTCCAGAAGGCCATGGGCACCAACATTCGCTTCAGCACAACCTTCCATCCTCAAACAAGTGGCCAAGTCGAGCGAGTCAACCAAATCCTCAAAGATATGCTCAGGGATTGTGTCATCTCTTTCGGTATGAAGTGGGAAGATTGTCTCTCATATGGTGAGTTCTCCTACAACAACAGCTTCCAAGAAAGTTCGGGCAAGGCCCCATTCAAAATTCTATATGGTAGAAAGTTACGTACTCCTCTCAATTGGTCCGAGACTGGTCAACTCCAACTTCTTAGAAAAGACTTGATCACAGAAGCTGAAGAAATGTCTAAAGTCATCCATGAAAATCTCAAAGCCGCACCATCGCGCCATAAGAGTTACTATGATAGCAAGCACCGTGACTTGGCTTTTGAGATCAGAGACCATGTCTACCTCCACGTCTCTCCAATGAAACGCACTCGTCGCTTCGGTATCAAAGGGAAGCTTGTCTCGAGATATGTGGGTCATTTCAAGATCATTGGCAAAAGGGGAGACCTCATCTATCAACTTGAGCTCCCGTCCAACTTCGCAAATGTGCACGATGTGTTTCACGTGTTACAGCTTTGCAAGTGCTTCAAGACACCCGAGCGCAATATCAACTTCGAAGAGATTGACCTCCAAGAAGATTTGTCTTATCATGGACATCCCATTGCTATTCTTGAAGAAACCGAGCGCAAGACTCGCAACAAGTCAATCAAATTCCTGAAAGTGAAGTGGTCACACCATTCCGACCGAGAACCACCTGGGAACGTGAGGATCACCTCCGTTCCGAATATCCAGAGTTCCTTTAGTCCTAGATCTCGGGACAAGATCCTCTTGTAGTGTTGGTGTGTTGTAACACCCCAGATGTAACTTTCCATAATTGTAACTCCAACCCTTGCCATTTCTGGCTATGTGATATGATATTTCCTTCATGGTTGGCTTATTTTGTTTGGCTTTGTGTTATTTATTTGTTCCATTGCTATGCCATTTCTTTTTATTATTGCACTTGTCATCTATGTTTGCATCATGATCTTGCCAAGTGTTGTGTGTGCTTGGGTCATATTGCATATCCATCCTCATCATGTGCATTGTGTGATCCAAGCATGGCCAACTCCTTGCATTACCTCTCCCTCCTTCTCTTTCTATTATTTGGCAGGTGCCAGTTTCCCTACCCCCAATAATGTCCAAGACTTCCTCATAAATTTTGCATCCTTTCCTAAACCCCTCTGTCAAGTTTCACCTCATTTGGAATTGTTTTGGTCAGGTTCAAAAATGCATCAAGTTTGAATTTTATTCAAACTTGCTCTATTTTTCTACCTCTAAAATTGTCCAAGGTAATTATATCAAATATTAAAACATTCCAGGAGCTTGGGAATATTTTTATATTTACCAAACTCCTCTACTTTGTCCCTGGCTTTTTCCCATTTGTTTTTCTGCCTGAAGAAATTGCAAAAGGAAATGAGCAGCGCAGCAGCCCACAACCTGGGCCAGACCCTAGCAGCAGCAGCTCTCACCTGGGCCTCGGCCTCCCAGGCCGGCCCAACTACTCCGCCCGCAGCCCGTCTCAGCCCCCGCGTGGTGCCCGCCTCCTCTTTCTCACCCATCCACTCCTTTACCACGCTCCCCGTACGCCCACGTGGTCGCCCCGGCCCTGCTCGTCAGCGCCTCGCTGTAGCTTCCAACCCACCTTTCCCTCTCCTCTCGCCGTCGCCATGGGGACCGCGAGCCCGAGTGCACACCGTGCTCGCCCGCTTGCCCGACCCCCTACTTAACCCCTGTCCTTGCCACCTGCCCCACCTAGGGTACCCTCTTCCCTCTCGCCGCCGCCACCAGGTGAGAGAGTGATTGAAGGAAATATGCCCTAGAGGCAATAATAAAGTTGTTATTTATATTTCCTTATATTATGATAAAGGTTTATTATTCATGCTAGAATTGAATTAACCGGAAACTTAGTACATGTGTGAATACATAGACAAAGAGAGTGTCACTAGTATGCCACTACTTGACTAGCTCGTTAATCAAAGATGGTTAAGTTTCCTAGCCATGGACAAAGAGTTGTCATTTGATGAACGGGATCACATCATTAGAGAATGATGTGATTGACTTGACCCATCCGTTAGCTTAGCACTTTGATCATTTAGTTTACTGCTATTGATTTCTTCATAACTTATACATGTTCCTATGACTATGAGATTGTGCAACTCCCAAATACCAGAGGAACACTTAGTGTGCTATGAAAAGTCACAACGTAACTAGGTGACTATAAAGATGCTCTACAAGTGTCTCCGATGGTATTTGTTGAGTTGGCATAGATCGAGATTAGGATTTGTCACTCCCTGTATCGGAGAGGCATCTCTGGGCCCTCTCGGTAATGCACATCACTATAAGCCTTGCAAGCAATATGACTAATGATTTAGTTACGGGATGTTGCATTACTGAATGAGTAAAGAAACTTGCCAGTAACGAGATTGAACTAAGTATTAGGATACCGATGATCGAATCTCGGGCAAGTAACATACCGATGACAAAGGGAACAATGTATGTTGTTATGCGGTTTGACCGATAAAGATCTTCGTAGAATATGTAGGAACCAATATGAGTATCCAGGTTCCGCTATTGGTCATTGACCGGAGATGAGTCTCGGTCATGTCTACATATTTCTCGAACCTATTGGGTCCGCACGCTTAACATTCCGTGATGATCGATATTATGAGTTATGTGTTTTGATGTACCAAAGGTAGTTCGGAGTCCCGGATATGATCACAGACATGACGAGAAGTATCGGAATGGTCGAGATATAAAGACCGATATATTGGAAGGCTATGTTTGGACATCTTAATGGTTCCTGGTGAGTTCGGACATTTACCGGAGTACCAGGGGGTTACCGGAACCCCCCAGGGAGTATACGGGCCTTATTGGGCCTTAGTGGAAGAGAGGAGAGGAAGGCCACGGTGGAGGGCATGCCCCCTAGCCCAATCCGTATTGGGTGGGGTGGCGGCCCCCCCCTTACTTCCCTCTCTCTCCCCTTTCCTTCTCTCCTACTCCAACAAGGGAAAGGGGGAATCGTACTCCCACCGGGAGTAGGACTCCCCCCTTGGTCGCGCCATAGAGGGCCGGCCCTCCCCCTCCTCCACTCCTTTATATACGGGGGAGGAGGGCACCCCATGGACACACAAGTTGATCTCTTAGCCGTGTGCGATGCCCCCCACCACAAATTTCCACCTCGGTCATATCGTTGTAGTGCTTAGGCGAAGCCCTGTGTCGGTAACTTTATCTTCACCGTCATCACGCCGTCATGCTGACGAAGCTCTCGCTCGACACTCAGCTGGATCTAGAGTTCGTGGGACGTCACCGAGCTGAACGTGTGAAGATCGTGGAGGTGCCGTACCTTCGGTGCTAGGATCGGTCGTATCATGAAGACGTACGACTACATCAACCGCATTGTCATAACGCTTCCTCTTACGGTCTATGAGGGTACGCGGACAACACTCTCCCCTCTCGTTGCTATGCATCACGTAGATGGATCTTGCGTGTGCGTAGGAAAATTTTGAAATTACTGAGTTCCCCAAAAGTGGCATCCAAGTCAGGTCTATGCGTAGATGTTATATGGACGAGTAGAACACAAAGGAGTTGTGGGTGTGGGTATATACATATTGCTTGCCGTTACAAGTTGATTCTTGATTCAGCGGTATTGTTGGATGAAGCGGCTCAGACCGACATTACACGTACGCTAACGCGAGACTGGTTCTACCGACGTGCTTCACACACAGGTGGCTAGTGGGTGTCAGTTTCTCCAACTTTAGTTGAATCGGATTCAATGAACAGGATTCTTTCTGAAGATCAAAAAGCAATCACTATATCGCGTTGTGGTTTTTGATGCGTAGGTAAGAACGGTTCTTGCTCAGCCTATAGCAGCCACGTAAAACATGCAACAACAAAGTAGAGGACATCTAACTTGTTTTTGCAGGGCATGTTGTGATGTGATATGGTCAATACATGATGCTAAATTTTATTGTATGAGATGATCATGTTTTGTAACAGAGTTATCGGTAACTGGCATGAGCCTGGTTGTCGCTTTATTGTATGAAATGCAATCACCATGTAATTGCTTTACTTTATCACTAAGCGGTAGCGATAGTCATAGAAGCAATAGTTGGCGAGACGACAATGATGTTTCGATGGAGATCAAGGTGTCAAGCTGGTGACGATGGTGATCATGATGGTGCTTTGAAGATGGAGATCAAAGGCACAAGATGATGATGGCCATATCATATCACTTATATTGATTGCATGTGATGTTTATCCTTTATGCATCTTATTTTGCATAGTTCAGCGGTAGCATTATAAGATGATCTCTCGCTAAATTTCAAGGTATAAGTGTTCTCCCTGAGTATGCACCGTTTCTACAGTTTGTCGTGCCGAGACACCACGTGATGATCGGGTGTGATAAGCTCTACGTTCACATACAACGGGTGCAAGCCAGTTTTGCACACACGGAATACTCGGGTTAAACTTGATGAGCCTAGCATATGCAGATATGGCCTCGGAACACTAAGACCGAAAGGTCGAGCGTGAATCATATTGTAGATATGATCAACATAGTGATGTTCACCATTGAAAACTACTCCATCTCACGTGATGATCGGACATGGTTTAGTTGATATGGATCACGTGATCACATAGATGATTAGAGGGATGTCTATCTAAGTGGGAGTTCTTAAGTAATATGATTAATTAAACTTTAATTTATCATGAACTTAGTACCTGATAGTATTTTGCATGTCTATGTTGTTGTAGATAGATGCTCGTGTTGTTGTTCCATTGAATTTTAATGCGTTCCTAGAGAAAGCTAAGTTGAAAGATGATGGTAGCAATCACATGGTCTGGATCCGTAACTTCAGGATTATCCTCATTGCTGCATAGAAGAATTATCTCCTGGAACCACCGCTAGGTGACAAACGCGCTGCAGGAGCAACCCCAGATGTTATGAACACCTGGCAAAGCAAAGCTGATGACTACTTGATAGTTCAGTCTGACATGCTTTATGGCTTAGAACTGGGACTTCAACGATGTTTTGAACGTCATGGAGCATATGAGATTGTGACCCCCCAAGACCGGAGCTTCAGATGCCTTCCGTGGTTTCCGGGTTTTTCGTCGTGTGAGTTGTTTGTTTCTTTGCTTTCATCTTTGCATCATGTGCATTGCATCATGTCAGCATGCCATAAGTCTTTTGCATCTCAACTAAATAAACCGTATGGATCTTTGATCCATTTAAACCGAGGGAATTCATGTGGTGATTCTATTTATAACATATCCTCCCAATATTAGGGAGCTATAATAAAATATTCCAATAGTTTGGAATTACCTTCAACACACATGGAACATAAATTCCCAATGCCTTTGTTATCTCATCTCTTTTGGTCTCCATTTAAATTGCTTCCAAATTCAAATAGTTTGAGGGTTATTCAAACTTATTTGAATTTGTATATTCTAAACTCTCTCCGACCTTTTTTCATTAATTCTCTATATTTTTCTGTCTCGAGAAAAATATGTCACGTGTGGGTATTCCACTCCTACCCTTCCATTCTTTTCTTCTAAGTTTTATCCCTATTCTATAAAAATTATGAAGGAAAGAGAGTTGGAGAGGGAAGAGAGAGGCCCAGCCTAGCCGGCCACTTAGGCCCATCCAGCCGGCCCACCTAAACTGCTCTAACCCTAGCCCAACCCCCACTCTCCCTTGTCTCCTCCTCTAGCGCCGCCAGAAGCCCCACGCCTGATCCCCATCTCCCAGCTTGTTCCCGCATCTCTCCCTCGATGCCCCGCCTCCTTCTTCCACCAGCGCCGCCAACTGCCCTCTTCCTCTCGCTCCTCCCTCCTCTCGATCTTGGTTCCTCCTCCTCGGCGCCTGCTTCTTCTTGGACCGGCCATGGAACCGCCCGCCTGTGTCACCTGCACCGAGCTCCAGCCGGACCTCCTGTGTCGCCGGCCTCACCTGCTGGTGCCTCGCCCCGGACCTCCTGCATCGCCGGCCTCACCTGCTGTTGCCGACGCCCGTCTCCAATGCCAAGTTCCGTCAATGCCTGCTCCTGCATCGAGCAGGGGAGCCAAGAGGACGACCCCAGTGCCAAGTCCCGCTCGCCGGTGCTCGTTGACTCCGTCGTTCCCGCGCGAAACCCTCCTTGCCAAGTCCCTCGGCGCCCCCAAGTCCGCGTCGCCAAGTTCCTCGACCTCGCCGGAGCACCGTACCTCCTAGGCCGCCGCTTTGCCAAGGACGTCGAGCACCACCAGTAGCAGTTCTGACAGTCCCCATCGCCGAGTCCCTCGCCGTGACCCGTCAAGCCGCTGCTCTGTCAACCGCGGGAATCCTCCGTTGCACCAAGCCCATCCAGCCGCCGCTGCATGTGCCCTCACCTCTACCGTGCCTCCTTCTTCTTCTGTTGCTGAAGTGCAGGCCACCGCCGTACCGCCCCAACCTCCATGACCAGCGCCACGAACCGCAGATCTTTGTACCGGCTTCCGAACAGCAAGACCAAGTCCCGCACAGACCTGAGCGTCCCTGGGTTTCGCCAAGTTCCATCACCGATGACCGTTTTGGATACACCAAGACCCGGACCATCAAGTACCACGACGTCCGTCGATCCCCAAGTACCCCTTCGGATACGCAAGTCCCTCGAAGGTCCACTGATGCCTAGAACGACTACAAGACCGGAATGAAGTACCACGATGACCATTGACATGTACCACTACACCGCAACGAAACGTCAAGACCGTCCCCGATATTGCCAAGTACCACTTCGGTTTCGGAACGCGATGAGTACCACGACTACCTCGAGGACATTGGTTCCATCAAGTTCGACTACCACGTGTGTAAAACTACCGCCGCCATGATTTTTGACAAAATGTCGTGTGCCTCTATTTCTACTACCGTCCCGGTGATCACAGATGAACGATAGCACGACTACTTCCACTACGACATGAGTACAACCACTACCTCTACGAACGTGGCGAGGCCGTCTACTTCCGCTAAGAACTTGATCCGTTCCAAAAAGTCTCACGTCGAAGGTATAACCCCGAGACGACGCCCGTGAACGCATGAATGCATGTTGGATGAGATGCACCCTTTGTCTGCAGCGCGTCCGTATTGTCACTCGTTTTCCATGCCACTAACCCGTGGGACACCCGGAATCCGGGAGCGCCCCACCATCTTTTGCACGCATCCGCACACTTCTCCTTTGCATCGGTATCTCAATCGAGTTACCGGAACTGGAACGCTGCCGTGGCATCGTTTTCGGTATCGTTGTCGTGGCACCCCTTTTCCTTCCACCACGGTGACAAATTCCTTATAATCCTCTTGTCAACTTTTAATAAAAAATTGCATAAACTTGTTCATGTCATCCGCATCATGATAACAACAATTAAAATGTTTAAATTGTTGTTGCAATAAATCACTAATGCATATGGGGATTTACCAGATTTGTTGTTTGTTATATCCGGCCCCATTTAAACTGTTTAATGGGTATAGTTTTGTTATGCTTCACCTCTTGCCATGTTAACCAACATTTAATATTGTTGAGTACTTAAACGGGAGAGAACTAAATAATTGATGTGGTGTTTTGTCAATATGCATCCCGATGCATATTGAGCTCCACTTTATTTGTAGGATTGCTTGTGCACTTTGCCATGCCATGCTTCATTAAACCGGACATGCATCATACTTGTTTGCGCATCATGCCATGCTTATGTGATGTTTGTTTTTTTATGTTGTTTGCTTCTTCTTTTTTTTATGTTTTTTTATGTTTGTTTTTTTTTGCATCAGGACCCCGACTCAATGCCACATCGACCTAGCATGTAACACCTCATATCACTTTGCGGCCTCACGCACGGTATTCCACGGGTGTCGCCTTACCTTTGCCCGGGACCGTTTGCGCCTTTTGGCACACGTATATGACAGTGTCGCTAGCATCCATATGATAAAGAGCCCGGGCTGACATGGCTAGTCGTAAACCCAAAGTGGCACAGACTTACAGGGACAGGCATCCATGACCCAGCATCGAACGTGTCGGTCATCAGCGAGTGAATCCAGGCTGTAGCACTGGGCTAGCAGGACTCCGGTGAACCGGGCTGTAGCGGGCCAACAGGACACCGGTATTCATCGCGTGACATTTCCCCGAAGGGACAGACACAGGAACGAAGAAGGACACATGCCGGCCAACCTAAGTGTTCCGGAGCAGTAGCAAGCTACCAAGGCTCAATGGAAACACTAGGAGACATTTCCCGGTAAGAGAGGCTACTAAAGATAAACAACTAGATGGTCAGATCCCACACATACCAAGCATTTCAATAACATACACACAATATGCTCGATATGTGCAAATACAACATGGCATCACAACATGACTCTACGACTCAAGTATTTAATCAATAGGCTCTGAGGAGCGAGATATTACAAACATGGGTCTCATGACCCAACACTCAGAGCATACAAGTCAAAGCACAAGCGGAAGCTATCATGTCTGAGTACAGACATCTATAAATGAAAAAGGCTGAGAAGCCTGACTATCTATCAGATCCTGCCGAGGGCACAAGATCGTAGCTGAGGTATCAAGCTAAACGTCGAAGTCCAAGCGGAACTACTAGTGAGACTGAAGTCTCTCTGCAAAAACATAAAATAGGCAAACGTGAGTACAAATGTACCCAGCAAGACTTACATCAGAACTAACTACATATGCATCATTATCAACAAAGGGGATGGTGGGGTTTAACTGCAGCAAGCCAGCTTTGAATCGGTGGCTATCCTAAACTACGACTGCAATGTAACTCTTTTGAGGTGGCGCACACGAGTCCACATATTCGCCATATCAATACACCACTATGGAACCGCTCCCGTCTCCCTACGAGAACGCCATCCATAGCACTCACGCTTATCTTGCGTATTTTAGGGTATCCACTTTCACTTGTCTATGAACTGATATAAGCAACCTAGAAGTCCTTTACCGCGGACACGGCTATTCGAATAGATGATGTTAACCCTGCAGGGGTGTACTTCTTCACACACGCTCTCACCACTTACCGCCGTTTACACGACATGTACTCGGCAACCTTCAAGCGGAAGCCCAACGTGGGTGTCGGCCACGGCCTACCTAAACACTCAAGTCTCTAGTCCAGGTTTATCGCCTATTCGGGTTCCATCCATGAGGAGATCCGGCCGAAGTTTCACTCACAGCCCCAAACGATGTGAACAGGGTTCCCGAGACACCAAACGGGCGCCCGATACACCGTGCCACGTGCCTACCGCATCACAGCCCACCCCTACGGTCAGCGCTGCGCACGGCCTCCAGCATACTACAAACACCAGAAACTACTTGCAACTCCTGGACAGAGGACAAGGGTGATTAAGAAGCCGAGAGGGTCCATTGGTTTCGGGCCCAATGCGTGGTAGTAGCTGAATCATGGATCACAAACACAGAACTCAGTTCCTGAGGACGGCCGCAATGAGACAACCCACCATGTACTCCTACATGGCCTCTCACCACTACCTTTACCAAATCGTGTTCACACACTTAGCTCACACACAGTAGGACATGTTCACACACCTCTGATTCATCCCCGATGAATCAGACCTGACTCGACTCTAAGCAGTAGCAGGCATGACAAACAAGCATGAATGAGTAGGCACAACAGGGCTCAAACAACTCCTACTCATGCTAGTGGGTTTCATCTATTTACTGTGGCAATGACAGGTCATGCAAAGGATAAAGGGGTTCAACTACCGCAGCAAGTAACAGATGAATCGGTGTTGTCCTAATGCAGTAAAAAGAGAGCAGGAGCGAGAGAGTGGGATTTTATCGGAATGAACAAGGGGGTTTTGCTTGCCTGGCACTTCTGAAGATAACATTGAGTCTTCGTCAGTGTCAACGATCGCATCATCGGTGTCACGTCTATCGAGAGGGGACAATTACCGGCAAATACAGAAAAGACACGATCAATGCAATGCACAATATGATGCATGCTATGACATGGCAATATGAATGTGTTTTGGGCTAATGCACCTAAAACTAGATTAAATGAAGTTGGTTTGAATCCAAGATTCAAATTCAAACTCCATATGGGGTTATTTAAATGTCATTCACTTCATTTGTCCTAAACAGTAGTGATAAGTTGTTCTAACATGCATGAAAATGGTACAGATGGATTCCTTGGATTTTTCTGATAATTTTCATATATAATTTATTTAATTTGGAGTTACGGTTAATTTTCTATGATTTTTTGAAGTTTTAGGCATTTTCTGAAATTTCTGAATAATAATAAATCAAGAAATGAATTTACTGCGTCAGCATGACTTCACAGTGACGTCAGCAAGTCAACGGCGTTGTCCAGGTCAAATCTGACCTATGGGACCCACATGTCAGCTGCACAGTGATTTAACAGAGTTTAATTGACTTAACTAAATGGTTAGCCGGGTTAATTAAAGGGTAGGGCCCACCTGTCAGTGGCCCTAGGCCTGGGTTAGCGGGGTGGTTAGGCCCTAATGACCCGCCACGTCGGATTTGCCGGTGGTTGGACGACGGCGACGACCCAGAGCGGCGGTGGCTCGCCGGAGTTACGCCAGAGGCGACGGATCGACGCGCCAAGGGCACCAGGAGGGAGCCCGTGCCCGTGCGCATCTAGGGGGACCAACGGGAGGTGCGGGGGTGGCCGGGGTTCGCCGGAATGAAGCCCGAGGCGGCGGCCGGAGCTCGGGGGTTCGCGGGACTGGCGCTGCAGCTCACAAACGAGGGAGCTGAGGCGCTGGAGGGGCTCTACGGGTCACGGCTAGCGCAACGGTGCACGCCCGTGACCAAATGGTCACCGGGATTTCGCCGGCGACGAGTCCGTGCGGCGGAGCGTCTCGGCTCCGGCGGAAGCAATGGCTAGAGCGGCCCAACGGCATGGGAAGAAGAGGGGAACGGTTCAGTGGCTCACCGCGAGTCCAACGAGCGCGGGGGCGAGGTCGGGGACGCTCTGTGGCCGGCGAATCAAGCGACGACGGCCGTCGGTGCAGAGGAAGAAGATGGTGTCGGTGACGGCGCTCCAGGGCGTCCGGCGTCTTGTGGCTCCGTGGTAGGGACGGGAACGTCACGGCGGAGCTCGGGGGCGCGTCGGAGAGGCGTGGGGAAGGCGGTGGCCGCGGTGGTGCTTGGCGGCGTGCTGCGGTGCGCTCGGGGATCACAGGAAGAGAGGGAAAGAGAGAGCCAGGGGAGGGGGAGCGGTCCAGAGGGAGTGAGAAGGGCCAGGGGCTGCGTGGCGTTGCGGACGGAGTCCAGGGCGACGAGAGGAAGCAGGAGGTGGCCAGGGGGAAGCAGGAGGTGGCCGAGGCAGCGTCGGCGCGCGCCACGCCTCGCCTCTGTTCGTCCTCCTGGCAGAGGAGGAAGAGGACAAGGGGGGGAAGGAGGTGGGCTGGGCCTGCGCAGGTGGGCTGCACAGTGTTGGGCTGTGGGTGGCTGCCAGGTAAGGTCCAGGTAAATTCTGTTTTATATTTTTCTGTTCTGTTTTGTTTTTATTTAATTCTTTTGCCACTGTTTTGAATTTAAAAATAATTCAAACAATGCCCAAAAACTCCTCTGAATATTTTTATATTGCTAGATGGACTTTTCCAAAAGCTTATAAAATATTTCAGGGTTATTTGAAAATATATCCCATATATTATGAATATAATTCCAAATTCAAATACAATAATGATTTAAATTCAGTGCTCAAAATATTCCTCAAAATGTTCATTATTTTTGGTTTGGTGCAAAACCCTTGCCAAAATATAACCAACATTATTTAAGGCCATTTTGGAACATTGAATGCATTTTCCCAGGGTTCTTTGCCCCTCTTTTATTTAAGTTTTTGAGGCTTCCAAAATTCCTCAGTTCAAGTTTCAAAAATTTAAACATGATGCAAGCAAGATGCAACACTAGACAGCACCAGAAGCTAGGGATGTGACAACTCACCCCCAACTAAACAAGAATCTCGTCTCGAGATTCAAGCGTAGAGTAAGATGAAGGGGAAACGCAAACTAGTATAATCTTCACGATCCAGGTTGCACTTCAAATGAACGTTGTTTCGATCACCATCTTTGTCTTGTCGTCTTGTTCTGAGAACTCCAATTGACATGACAATGAGAGGAAAGAGAAACTCTAGCAGGATCGATCTTCTAGAAGACCGAACAACTCACGGAATGAGACATAGAACCATCTCTCGGGTTGAGACACGAGATACACATTGAGAGGGGTGGAAGAAACGGATGATGAAGGTTCACTAGGTGGACAACAATTCCACACTTAAGAAGGTGATGATCGGTTGTCAACATAGCGAGGAGTTGAATTGCCATGATACCACGACGAAACATCCTGGAGGAGGGTGATTCGTAGAGTATTATCTTAAGTGGCAAAAAGAATTACCTTTGATATAGAGATCGTTGAGACTCTCTATATCAGCCGAAGGCAAATCACAGCAATCGATTGGCGGGGGTCGGTAGAATGGCATACTCGGACTTAGATGATGTGAATTACCTTGTTGAAGACAACGTAATGGATGATTTTGCTTATCACCGGAAATGGAAGAGACCCATGGTAGAATGGCACATTGACGGTGCAAGCTGGGAACAAAATGCAAATGCTGGGAATGATTCTGGTAACTGAGGAAGAACCCAACAATAGAGAGTGAATTCACTGTTTGAAAAGGTCATAGCATTGCCGAGGGAACTGAGAGGAATCCCAGTTAGAGCCGATGATAACACGTAGCGCTTGTGCGTGCTCTCAAGAACTTGAGCATTTCCACAATCATCAAGGTTTTATCAACAACCGCGTCAAGGGTGCTGACAACACGACATACCACCATGATGAACAACGATGGACGATGCAGATGCATAGGAAGATAACATCAACTCAAATTTCACCCTTGACGGGGCCAAGGAAATAAAATCTGGATGATCGACCGAGAGACATTTAGCACTCCGCTTCTAATGTTCTCCTTGATGTGCTAGCGTAACCCATTCATAGATATGGTTTGATATCTAGAACATCAAGTAAAAAGGTCGGACTTCGGGATCTCAAAATCCATAGGGGCAACTAGGGAGTAAATCCTACGAAATCCCTATGGGGAGGTGGCCAACTTCCTCAATCAAGATATTATAATAATAGGTCTTCCGGCTGGGTGTGTTGGCCACGACATCCACTTTACCGGTTATCGAGGGACCAATATTATAGTTCTTGGGAAATGTTCCAACCATCATATCTGCCTGAGATTCAGATCTGGTTGGTGTCAGGATATTCCAGACTCATCGAGTCTAGGAAGAAAATGAAAGTTTGCAACACAAATCGACGAGATGACGTTGCGAGATTCTTGGGAAATGAACTACGATAGCAAGCTCCAAAACATGAGCTGGTTCTGCTACACATGTGTGAACACGCTGCCTCAGACAAACATGATCACATGCTAGTCTTACAATAAAACACTACCCAGTTCTGGTTGGGAACCATCGCCGTGGATAACGAAGTCCTTGCATAAGTCATATGATTAGCTCTTATAAAGGAACGTCTTCTCCTTGAACAAATCAATCAGTGGCTTGGTGTGCTCGGGACACATATGGAATGAAGATGATCAGTCTAACAGACCACAGAATTCTTCGCACGTGCATGACCGACTTGGGATGATTCCAAAGGAGCAAAAACAAACTTTCTCGAATTCACGACGACAACTTACATCAAAATGCACGTGAATCAAAGGAAGTCACTCCTTTCATCAAACAAGTACTTCATGAGCTAGCATGAAGAAAATGCTTTCAAAAGTTTCCAACACTAACTTAATGTTCAACAACATCATGGAGGAGATAAGGATGTTGTCAATGGACTCAACAACAACTCATCGGAATTTCCATATCACTGGACTTCCACCATCGTGTGAACACGGTGATAGCATTGGTCAGACCCAAAAGATATAATGGTGTATGCTCGAGGGATCAACCACGAGGAAGACAACATTACGAGCATCGTTGGTTCTGACTTGATTTGACGATAGCCCACACTCAAATCAAAGGATTGATAAGACGATAGGTCCAGCAACTGATCACAGGGACCAATCGATGAAGATATCATCTTTCTTCAACACACACTACACAAGAATATCCCTTTGGAACGAACTAAGTCAGGCAAGCTTTTATCTTCCAACTCTCCAAGTTGTTGTTTAGCTTGACCAACTAGCTCAGGGGTATCCTACACGGATCCTTGGAGAAGGGGTGGTTTACAGGAATAAACCAACTTGATCACGAACTCAACATAGCGGTCAGGTGACAACCTGGTAATATTTCCGAGAAGATATACGGAAAATCACGAACCACCGATATGTTACTAAGCTCGAGAACAATCTTGCTTTTCAGGGCAAGATGATATGATCAAATGAGCGAGGACTTGACAAAATCCTAACTCATTAATCAAAGAGTGCATCAGGAAATAAGGACTAGGTAGCACGATCAGTCTTAGAATGATGATTCAAGAACCAACAGGCTAAGAATGAAATTATTGTCCTTTAACTACCAAACAACGGGGTTGCTGGGAGTATGGATTTCACACATCACAATTCATTTGTCGGTATTCCGGTTGCATCAACACGAGGGCCGAGGAATGACTAATGATGGTGAGAAGTATCACTACGTCAAAATTCATGAGAGTTGGTGCAGTTCTCATGACAATTCTGACATAAAGGGGGTAATACTCCAAGGTAGAACAGAACCAAAAGCTGGATTGGCATTTGATCTGCGGAATACAACTACTTTGACCCAATCCTAAATATGGATGAGGTACTGGAGTTTGTTTCTCCAAGTCATTCAGGACAGAATGGCTTGACGGACCACAAGAGTAATAGGCATCGATGAACGAATGCATGCATACTCTTGACTATCAATTGATAGACGAGGGTCAGAATGCAACTAAAGAGAACAACTCAAAGGAACATATAATTTTCTGAGTTGTGGATGCATAGATTAGTATGTTGAACCAAGTTCAACATATTTCTTCCGGATAACCCATGCAGAAAGGTAGAACTGGCAGAGTCACGATTTATGAATGGAGAACTCCTCAAGAGTACTCTAATTGTGATCTTTTGATCCAATAAACATCTGCCATAAGCGGTTCATAGTATTTGGAAGAAGGAAATACCACGGACCTCGAGGACTATAGCAAAGTTACTAATATCCTGAAGGAACTAGCAAACACTATCAACATGAAGTAAGTAGAGTGAATCTCGGGTTCAAAGCCCAAGGAGTAGAATACCTACTACTAAGTAGCATGACGGGATGCTTTCGAGTATAAAGGCCAGAATCATCACACTGGGACACCAATCATGGCTAAATTACTAGGTGATCCCCTAGGACACCTAGGGTCATAATAATATCTCCAACATATATGTCAAGGTAACGAAGTACCTCAACTCACTGATTAGTGTGGTTAATCTGGCCCATGGGAACATTGGAACGGGAAGAAAGGATTTGCAATTGCATCAGACTACTTAGAAACCTGGGATGACTCGGACAGCATAACGGCTGTAAATGCTCAGAAAAGATTTGAGAATTCACAAAAATGGTGGCATAACCACTCAGAAGCACAATATCAAGGTTTCAAGATCAACAATTAACATACGGAAGTAATAGGAGCTGGACTCAAGCTTAAATCGAACAATCTTATAAGTCCACTGATTAGTAACACGTGATCCTGATAGAAAGATGAGAAGACCTAGTTCCTTAACCCCGTAGGAAAGAAGATGATGACTCAGATCAGAAAGCCATGAGGTATAAGGAGTAAAAAGAGCCTTACGTTCCATCCCACAATCAATTCCCTTATATAACTAAAGAATTTCTAGACTCAACTTCGACCAGTTTGGCTCGGTAATCCTACAGGCAGTCAAGCTCTGATACCAACGCTGTCAGGATCCCGACTCAATGCCACATCGACCTAGCATGTAACACCTCATATCACTTTGCGGCCTCACGCACGGTATTCCCACGGGTGTCGCCTTACCTTTGCCCGGGACCGTTTGCGCCTTTTGGCACACGTATATGACAGTGTCGCTAGCATCCATATGATAAAGAGCCCGGGCTGACATGGCTAGTCGTAAACCCAAAGTGGCACAGACTTACAGGGACAGGCATCCATGACCCAGCATCGAACGTGTCGGTCATCAGCGAGTGAATCCAGGCTGTAGCACTGGGCTAGCAGGACTCCGGTGAACCAGGCTGTAGCGGGCCAACAGGACTCCGGTATTCATCGCGTGACATTTCCCCGAAGGGACAGACACAGGAACGAAGAAGGACACATGCCGGCCAACCTAAGTGTTCCGGAGCAGTAGCAAGCTACCAAGGCTCAATGGAAACACTAGGAGACATTTCCCGGTAAGAGAGGCTACTAAAGATAAACAACTAGATGGTCAGATCCCACACATACCAAGCATTTCAATAACATACACACAATATGCTCGATATGTGCAAATACAACATGGCATCACAACATGACTCTACGACTCAAGTATTTAATCAATAGGCTCCGAGGAGCGAGATATTACAAACATGGGTCTCATGACCCAACACTCAGAGCATACAAGTCAAAGCACAAGCGGAAGCTATCATGTCTGAGTACAGACATCTATAAATGAAAAAGGCTGAGAAGCCTGACTATCTATCAGATCCTGCCGAGGGCACAAGATCGTAGCTGAGGTATCAAGCTAAACGTCGAAGTCCAAGCGGAACTACTAGTGAGACTGAAGTCTCTCTGCAAAAACATAAAATAGGCAAACGTGAGTACAAATGTACCCAGCAAGACTTACATCAGAACTAACTACATATGCATCATTATCAACAAAGGGGATGGTGGGGTTTAACTGCAGCAAGCCAGCTTTGACTCGGTGGCTATCCTAAACTACGACTGCAATGTAACTCTTTTGAGGTGGCGCACACGAGTCCACATATTCACCATATCAATACACCACTATGGAACCGCTCCCGTCTCCCTACGAGAACGCCATCCATAGCACTCACGCTTATCTTGCGTATTTTAGGGTATCCACTTTCACTTGTCTATGAACTGATATAAGCAACCCAGAAGTCCTTTACCGCGGACACGGCTATTCGAATAGATGATGTTAACCCTGCAGGGGTGTACTTCTTCACACACGCTCTCACCACTTACCGCCGTTTACACGACATGTACTCGGCAACCTTCAAGCGGAAGCCCAACGTGGGTGTCGGCCACGGCCTACCTAAACACTCAAGTCTCTAGTCCAGGTTTATCGCCTATTCGGGTTCCATCCATGAGGAGATCCGGCCGAAGTTTCACTCACAGCCCCAAACGATGTGAACAGGGTTCCCGAGACACCAAACGGGCGCCCGGTACACCGTGCCACGTGCCTACCGCATCACAGCCCACCCCTACGGTCAGCGCTGCGCACGGCCTCCAGCATACTACAAACACCAGAAACTACTTGCAACTCCTGGACAGAGGACAAGGGTGATTAAGAAGCCGAGAGGGTCCATTGGTTTCGGGCCCAATGCGTGGTAGTAGCTGAATCATGGATCACAAACACAGAACTCAGTTCCTGAGGACGGCCGCAATGAGACAACCCACCATGTACTCCTACATGGCCTCTCACCACTACCTTTACCAAATCGTGTTCACACACTTAGCTCACACACGGTAGGACATGTTCACACACCTCTGATTCATCCCCGATGAATCAGACCTGACTCGACTCTAAGCAGTAGCAGGCATGACAAACAAGCATGAATGAGTAGGCACAACAGGGCTCAAACAACTCCTACTCATGCTAGTGGGTTTCATCTATTTACTGTGGCAATGACAGGTCATGCAAAGGATAAAGGGGTTCAACTACCGCAGCAAGTAACAGATGAATCGGTGTTGTCCTAATGCAGTAAAAAGAGAGCAGGAGCGAGAGAGTGGGATTTTATCGGAATGAACAAGGGGGTTTTGCTTGCCTGGCACTTCTGAAGATAACATTGAGTCTTCGTCAGTGTCAACGATCGCATCATCGGTGTCACGTCTATCGAGAGGGGACAATTACCAGCAAATACAGAAAAGACACGATCAATGCAATGCACAATATGATGCATGCTATGACATGGCAATATGAATGTGTTTTGGGCTAATGCACCTAAAACCAGATTAAATGAAGTTGGTTTGAATCCAAGATTCAAATTCAAACTCCATATGGGGTTATTTAAATGTCATTCACTTCATTTGTCCTAAACAGTAGTGATAAGTTGTTCTAACATGCATGAAAATGGTACAGATGGATTCCTTGGATTTTTCTGATAATTTTCATATATAATTTATTTAATTTGGAGTTACGGTTAATTTTCTATGATTTTTTGAAGTTTTAGGCATTTTCTGAAATTTCTGAATAATAATAAATCAAGAAATGAATTTACTGCGTCAGCATGACTTCACAGTGACGTCAGCAAGTCAACGGCGTTGTCCAGGTCAAATCTGACCTATGGGACCCACATGTCAGCTGCACAGTGATTTAACAGAGTTTAATTGACTTAACTAAATGGTTAGCCGGGTTAATTAAAGGGTAGGGCCCACCTGTCAGTGGCCCTAGGCCTGGGTTAGCGGGGTGGTTAGGCCCTAATGACCCGCCACGTCGGATTTGCCGGTGGTTGGACGACGGCGACGACCCAGAGCGGTGGTGGCTCGCCGGAGTTACGCCAGAGGCGACGGATCGACGCGCCAAGGGCACCAGGAGGTAGCCCGTGCCCGTGCGCATCTAGGGGGACCAACGGGAGGTGCGGGGGTGGCCGGGGTTCGCCGGAATGAAGCCCGAGGCGGCGGCCGGAGCTCGGGGGTTCGCGGGACTGGCGCTGCAGCTCACAAACGAGGGAGCTGAGGCGCTGGAGGGGCTCTACGGGTCACGGCTAGCGCAACGGTGCACGCCCGTGACCAAATGGTCATCGGGATTTCGCCGGCGACGAGTCCGTGCGGCGGAGCGTCTCGGCTCCGGCGGAAGCAATGGCTAGAGCGGCCCAACGGCATGGGAAGAAGAGGGGAACGGTTCAGTGGCTCACCGCGAGTCCAACGAGCGCGGGGGCGAGGTCGGGGACGCTCTGTGGCCGGCGAATCAAGCGACGACGGCCGTCGGTGCAGAGGAAGAAGATGGTGTCGGTGACGGCGCTCCAGGGCGTCCGGCGTCTTGTGGCTCCGTGGTAGGGACGGGAACGTCACGGCGGAGCTCGGGGGCGCGTCGGAGAGGCGTGGGGAAGGCGGTGGCCGCGGTGGTGCTTGGCGGCGTGCTGCGGTGCGCTCGGGGATCACAGGAAGAGAGGGAAAGAGAGAGCCAGGGGAGGGGGAGCGGTCCAGAGGGAGTGAGAAGGGCCAGGGGCTGCGTGGCGTTGCGGACGGAGTCCAGGGCGACGAGAGGAAGCAGGAGGTGGCCAGGGGGAAGCAGGAGGTGGCCGAGGCAGCGTCGGCGCGCGCCACGCCTCGCCTCTGTTCGTCCTCCTGGCAGAGGAGGAAGAGGACAAGGGGGGGAAGGAGGTGGGCTGGGCCTGCGCAGGTGGGCTGCACAGTGTTGGGCTGTGGGTGGCTGCCAGGTAAGGTCCAGGTAAATTCTGTTTTATATTTTTCTGTTCTGTTTTGTTTTTATTTAATTCTTTTGCCACTGTTTTGAATTTAAAAATAATTCAAACAATGCCCAAAAACTCCTCTGAATATTTTTATATTGCTAGATGGACTTTTCCAAAAGCTTATAAAATATTTCAGGGTTATTTGAAAATATATCCCATATATTATGAATATAATTCCAAATTCAAATACAATAATGATTTAAATTCAGTGCTCAAAATATTCCTCAAAATGTTCATTATTTTTGGTTTGGTGCAAAACCCTTGCCAAAATATAACCAACATTATTTAAGGCCATTTTGGAACATTGAATGCATTTTCCCAGGGTTCTTTGCCCCTCTTTTATTTAAGTTTTTGAGGCTTCCAAAATTCCTCAGTTCAAGTTTCAAAAATTTAAACATGATGCAAGCAAGATGCAACACTAGACAGCACCAGAAGCTAGGGATGTGACAAAACCGTCGTTTGGCTATGTTACCGCTTTGCTCAGCCCCTCTTATAGCGTTGTTAGTTGCTGGTGAAGATTGAAGTTTGTTCCTTGTTGGAACATGGAGATGCTGTTCCTTGATGGAATATGTTTACTTGTTGGGATATCACAATATCTCATATTTAATTAATGCATCTATATACTTGGTAAAGGGTGGAAGGGTCGGCCTTATGCCTGGTGTTTTGTTCCACTCTTTCCGCCCTAGTTTCCGTCATATCAGTGTTATGTTCCCGGATTTTGCGTTCCTTACGCGGTTGGGTTATAATGGGAACCCCTTGACAGTTCGCCTTGAATAAAACTCCTCTAGCAAGGCCCAACCTTGGTTTTACCATTCGCCACCTAGCCTTTTTCCCTTGGGAGTCGCGCATCCCGAGGATCATATTTATTTTAATCCTCCCCCCCCCCCCCGGGGCCAGTGCTCCTCTGAGTGTTGGTCCAACTGAGCGATGTCCGGAGCTACCAGGGGCAACTCTGGGCTGGCCCACCCGACGTCTTGCTCATCCGGTGTGCCCTGAGAACGAGATATGTGCAGCTCCTATCGGGATTTGTCGGCACATCTGGGTTGCTTTGCTGGTCTTGTTTTACCATTGTCGAAATGTCTTGTAACCGGGATTCCGAGTCTGATCGGGTCTTCCCGCTAGAAGGAATATCCTTCGTTGACCGTCAGAGCTTGTGATGGGCTAAGTTGGGACACCCCTGCAGGGATTTGATCTTTCGAAAGCCGTGCCCGCGGTTATGGGCAGATGGGAATTTGTTAATGTCTGGTTGTAGAAAACCTGAAGTTGACCTTAATTAAAATACATCAACCGCGTGTGTAACCGTGCTGGTCTCTTCTCGGTGGAGTCCGGGAAGTGAACACGGTGTTGGAGTTATGCTTGACGTAGGTTGTTCTAGGATCACTTCTTGATCATACTTTTATCGACCATGCCTTGCCTTCTCTTCTCGCTCTCATTTGCGTATGTTAGCCACCATGTATGCTAGTCACTTGCTGCAGCTCCACCTCATACCTTTTACCTTACCCATAAGCTTAAATAGTCTTGATCGCGAGGGTGTGAGATTGATAAGTCCCCGTGACTCACAGATACTTCCAAAACCAGCTTGCGGGTGCCGATGAGCCCGTGCAGATGACGCAACCAAGCTCAAGGAGGAGCTCGATGAAGATCTTGTCCTTTGTGTTGTTTCGTTCTAGTTGATCAGTAGTGGAGCCCAGTTGGGGTCGATCGGGGATCTATGTAGCATTTGGGGTAGTCTTTTTTTATTTTGGCTCCGTAGTCGGGCCCTGGTTGTATTTGGATGATGTAATGATTTATTCATGTATTTGTGTGAAGTGGCGATTGTAAGCCAACTATGTATTTTTTTCCTTTATTGTATTACATGGGTTGTTTGCGAAGATTACCTCACTTGTGACATTGCTTTCAATGCGGTTATGCCTCTAAGTCGTGCTTCGACACATGGAAGATATAACCGCATTGAGGGCGTGACAGAGATGCTCCAGGAGTTGAATTTAATATTTTAGGAAATGCCCGGATTGAGAGATATGAAGTCTCCAATAAGTTCTACAGCTGCAAAATGGAGGAGAATAGTTCTGTCAGTGAACATATACTGAGAATGCCTAGGTACCACAACCACTTGACTCAGCTGGGAGTTAATCTTCCTGATGATAGTATCAATGACAGAGTTCTTCAATCACTGCTACCAAGCTACAAGAGCTACGTGATGAACTATAATATCCAAGGGATGGATAAGGCGATTCCCGAGCTCTTCGCAATGCTAAAGGCCGCAGAGGTAGAAATAAAGAAGGAGCATCAAGTGTTGATGGTCAGCAAGACCACCAGTTTCAAGAAAAAGGGTAAAGGGAAGAAGGGGAACTTCGAGAAGAACGGCAAGCAAGTTGTTGTGCAAGTGATGAAGCCCAAGTCTGGACCTAAGCCTAAGATTGAGTGCTTCTACTGCAAAGGGACTGGTCACTAGAAGCGGAACTGCCCCATGTATTTGGCGGAGAAGAAGGATGGCAAAGTGAAAGGTTTATTTGATATACATGTTATTGATGTGTACCTTACTAATGCTCGCAGTAGCGCCTGTGTATTTGATACTGGTTCTGTTGCTAATATTTGCAACTTGAAACAGGGGCTACGGATTAAGCGAAGACTGGCTAAGGACAAGGTGACGATGCGCGTGGGAAATGGTTCCAAAGTCGATGTGATTGTCATTGGCATGCTACCTCTACGTCTACCTTCGGAATTAGTTTTAGACCTAAATAATTGTTATTTGGTGCCAGCGTTGAGCATCAACATTATATTTGGATCTTGTTTAATGCAGGATGGTTATTCATTTAAATCAGAGAAAAATGGTTGTTCTATTTATATGAGTAATATCTTTTATGGTCATGCACCCTTGATGAGTGGTCTACTTTTTACTAATTCTTGATAGTAGTGATACACATGTTCATAGTATTGAAGCCAAAAGATATAAGTTTAATAATGATAGTGCAACTTATTTGTGGCACTGCCGTTTAGGTCATATTGATGTAAAGCGCATGAAGAAACTCCATGATGATGGACTTTTTGAATCACTTGATTATGAATCACTTGATGCTTGTGAACCATACCTCATGGGCAAGATGATTAAGACTCCGTTCTCTGGAACAATGGAGCGAGAAACAGACTTGTTCGAAATAATACATACTGATGTATGTTGTCCGATTAGTGTTGATGCTCGTGGTGGATATCGTTATTTTCTTACCTTCATAGATGATTTGAGCAGATATGGGTAAATCTACTTGATGAAACATAAGTCTGAAACATTTGAAAAGTTCAAAGAAATTCAGAGTGAAGTGGAAAATCATCATAACAAGAAAATTAAGTTTCTATGATTTGATCGTGGAGGAGAATATTTGAGTTACGAGTTTGGTCTTCATTTGAAACAATGCGGAATAGCTTCACAACTCACGCCACCTAGAACACCACAGCGTAATGCTGCGTCCGAACGTCGTAACCGCACTTTATTAGATATGGTGCGATCTATGATGTCTATTACTAATTTACCGCTATCGTTTTGGGGTTATGCTTTAGAGACGGCTGCATTCACGTTAAATAGGGCACCATCGAAATCCGTTGAGACGACACCTTATGAACTGTGGTTTGGCAAGAAACCTAAGTTGTCATTTCTTAAAGTTTGGGGCTGTGATGCTTATGTGAAAAAGCTTCAACCTGATAAGCTCGAACCCAAATCGGAGAAATGTGTCTTCATAGGATACCCAAAGGAGACTGTTGGGTACACCTTCTATCACAGATTCGAAGGCAAGATATTCGTTGCTAAGAATGGATCCTTTCTAGAGAAGGAGATTCTCTCGAAAGAAGTGAGTGGGAAGAAAGTAGAACTTGACGAGGTAATTGTACCTACTCCCTTATTGGAAAGTAATTCACCATAGAAATCAGTTCCATTGATTCCTACACCAGTAAGTGAGGAAGCTAATGGTGATGATCATGGAACTTCTGATCAAATTACTACCGAACCTCGTAGGTCAACCAGAGTAAGATCTGCACCAGAGTGGTATGGTAATCCTGTTCTGGAGGTCATGTTACTTGACCATGATGAACCTACGAACTATGAGGAAGCGATGATGAGCCCAGATTCCGCAAAATGGCTTGAGGCCATGGAATCTGAGATGGGATCCATGTATGAGAACAAAGTGTGGACTTTGGTTGACTTGCCCGATGATCGGCAGGCCATAGAGAATAAATGGATCTTCAAGAAGAAGACTAACGCTGACGGTAATGTTACTGTCTACAAAGCTCGACTTGTTGCAAAAGGTTTTCGACAAGTTCAAGGAGTTGACTACGATGAGACCTTCTCACCCGTAGCGATGCTTAAGTCCGTCTGAATCATGTTAGCAATTGCCGTATTTTATGATTATGAAATTTAGCAAATGGATGTCAAAACTGCATTCCTTAATGGATATCTTAAAGAAGAGTTGTATATGATGCAACCAGAAGGTTTTGTCGATTCAAAAGGTGCTAATAAAGTATGCAAGCTCCAGTGATCCATTTATGGACTGGTGCAAGCCTCTCGGAGTTGGAATATACCCTTTGATAGTGTGTTCAAAGCATATTGTTTTATACAGACTTATCCACCCAACGGCCCGCGCTCGACCTCACTCGCCCGGCCCTCACACTCTCACTCTCGCGCGCCTCCGCCGGCATCGCCATCGCCCTCCCCCGCGCACCACCATCACCCGCGTCGAAGCTCTCCCGTAGACCGCCCTCGCCCGCGCCGGCTCTCCTCCCCCGCCGGCCTCCCTCCCCCGTGTCAGCCTCCTCCCACGCCGGCCGACCTCCCGCACCGGCCTCCTCCCCCACCGGCCGACCTCCTGCGCCGGCCTCCACTACAAAAAAATACACTTCCGTGATGATACGTGTTTGTCATAGTATGTCACATTTTCAGTCATGCATGTACATCCATGACAAATTTATGACAGAATGAAGATAGTCATACTTGTGCTGTCGTAGAAGTGTTCCATGACATTACCAAAATTATCATCACGGAAGTGTCCACTTTCATGACGATAAATCGCGCGTCATAGAAGTGCTTTCATCAAGGGTGACCGACACGTCGCATCCACCGTAACGCCACGCCGTTAAGCTATCGGGTCTGGTTTTGGATCCGATAACCCGCTAACAGCCACGACCAATGCTGATTTTCCACATGTAGAATTCTCATTGGCCGACGGAACCACGCGTCAGCTCCGCGTTGGCACAGGTGTCACTCATCCAACGTTTGAGATGGGCCTATGATATTTGGACACATGGATGGGCCCAAAAGTGGCCCATAAAGTTTAAATGGGCCGGCCCAACTAAAGGCCCACAAGATTTAGCGGACCATAATGGGCCGGCCCAGCTAAAGGCCCACAAGCTTTTGAGGACCATAATGGGCCGGCCATGCTAAAGGCCCACAAGATTTAGCAGACCACAATGGGCCAACCCAGCTAAAGGTCCACAAGATTTTGCAGACCATACTGGGTCGGCCCAGCTAAAGGCCCAACATTCTCAGTTAAGTCCCGTACGGCTAGTGTCAAATTGGCCCGTCAACGACCTGCCCTAAACTTGTCATCATCGCGGCCCATGGTCACTTCTGGCCCATTAACAGCCTGCTCAGTATATGGGCTGAATTACGGCCCCGTGTATTTCTGGCCTGTTAAAGGTCCCGCTTCATTTGGGCCCATTTATAGGCCATTGAAACTTTCGGCCCATAAACGACCGTGAAGGATTTGGGTCATATTCGGCCATGTCTCACATTCGGCCTGTTAGAGGACCACTATAGATTTGGGCCACTTTCGGCCTATTGTGATTTTCGGCCTATTAACGTCGAACGAAATCCATGGGCTATATGTGGCCCAACGTCACATCGGGCCCATTAGCAGCCCATATAAAAATGATGATAATCTAGCCCGACCGAACTTCCGGCCTGTTAAAGTCTCATGTATTAGGTCGGCGCATTTACGGCTTGTCCGAATTTCGGCTTGTGAAAGATCTGCATCGTAAATGGGCCAACATTTCGACCTGCTAAGACTAGTGGGTTATTTCGCACAATCAGGGCCCAATCTCACTTTTAGTCTATTAAAGGCCTATGTTTTTTATGGGCTCGAGATATTTACACCTATAAATGGCCTATTGTTACTGAGGGCCCAAATTATGTTTAGGCCTGTTAAAGGCCCACTATGGGCACAGGCCTACCAGAAAAATAAGAAAGCCTATGCTGATTTAGGCCCAGATATTTTTAGTGGGCTACATGCAAATTTCGGCCCATAATTGTTTTTAGACCAATTGGAATGGGCCCGACGAATGTTGGCATGTTGGGCTCCTACGTAGCTTTAGGCCGAATACATTACTAAGATAAACCTACACTATACAAAAATAGCGTCATAATTACTACAGCCTTTGGTAGCATCATAAATGCTATATCACAACAAAATAAATTCCAACCAAACAACAAATGGCCTGTTGGCATAAAGTTTACAATCCTTGCAGATAAAAGCACCATCAGATGTATAGAAGCACATATCATTTGACCTGAGTGCTAATGTTTTAGGCTGTAGAATCTGATGGAGCAGCACGATCTTCACCTTTTTCCGTCATTGCTCTTTAACAACGAAGCAAATGTCTGATAGTCTGGTTTACCATTCATACCTTGACGACATTTGTCAGCCACTATTATTGTTACCAAAATGACGTCCATTAGGGATTGGACTTCTCTCTGGAGCACAGATATATCACTCTGTCTAGCAGGAAGATTTTGTTAAGTAGGTGATTTGGAGGAGGTTACTGTCAGTGCAAAACCGGTGGATCTCGGGTAGAGGGTTAATAGGAGACAGGGGACACGATGTTTACCTAGGTTCGGGCCCTCTCTATGAAGGTAATAGCCAACGTCCTGCTTGATTGATCTTGATGGATATGAGTATTACAAGAGTTGATCTACCACGAGATTGTAATGACTAAACCCTAGAAGTCTAGTCTGTATAACTATGGTAATGAATATTCGGCCTATCTACGGACCTAGCCCTCCGGTTTATATAGACACGGGAGGGATCTACGGTTACACAAGGTCGGTTACAGAGAAAGGAATCTACATAGTTGGCCACCAAGCTTGCCTTCCACGCCAAGGAAAGTCCCATCCGGACACGGGTGCAGACTTCGGTCTTTGTATCTTCACAGACCATCAGTCCGGCCCATGTCTAATGGGCCGGACGCCCGAGGACCCCTTAGTCCAGGACTCCCTCAGTAGCCCCCGAACCAGTCTTCAATGACAAGGTGTTCGGCATATAGATTATCTTCGGCATTGCAAGGCGGGTTCCTCCACCGATGACTTCCGAGTAGTGTGTTCGACATTCCATTTAATGTTGTACCCCTTGGCTTATGTGCATCAACAACTTCAGTTTCCACGTGTTGAGCGAATGCAAGAGGTCGGGGTATTTTTTCCATATACCACCCCTACCGTACCACAAAGGTGCTTATTTAGAGAGAATAGATCTCAGATCCATTCTACACCCCGTGAAAAATCCTCAGAGCTTGCTAAGAAAAAACCACTCCAACATGGCTAGCGCTCCCAGCTCTTCCACTCGTCTCCACAACACCAAAGAGGGTGATTGGGGGAGATGTTCCGTATCCCACAGTTAGCTGGCGAAGCGGCAAACACATGGCTTTCTTCCCCCCGCGGACATGGTCCCCGTATGAGCGGGGATGACGTCCTTCAAGGGCGGGGCTCAAACGGAGAACTTCCCCAATCCATCCAGGGGAGAACGAGTATGCTTCGTCCCCTTCTTGTTAAGAAGTGTTGGATTTCCGATCCATCCTTTCCTCCGAGGTCTGCTGGAGTATTACGGCCTCCAACTACACAGTCTCACTCCGCCTCTGTCCTTCATATTGCGGGTTATGTCGCTCTATGCAAGCTATTCCTGGGCTACGAGGCCCATTTCCATTTATGGAGAAGACTATTCTGCCTCGTCCCTCGCAATCAAGGTGGGTCAATTTTTGAATTGGGAGGAGCCAAAGTGTGGCGCATCGCCGGGACCAGATACTTGTTTGGCACGCCGAAGAAAGCTCCCGAAGAGTGGTCTTCCGAATGGTTCTACATCGATGACGTCGCTCTACCCGACCCCGTCCGCATGGGCCTCCCCGAGTTTTCAAATGCTCCACTGAAGAAACACCATAGCAGGCGTCCTCGGAGCCTCGAGGAAGAGGATAGTGCAGAGATCAGCCTGCTGCTGGGCAAGATTAAGACCCTTGCCCAGTCCGGATTGTCAATAGTCGAGGTAATGGCGATCTCTATAACGCGGGGGTCCAGCCACTCCAATACAGAGGGCTGCCCATGTGGCATTATAACAGGGCAGACGACGCCTCACACTATGGTCAGAAGGGCCCGAAGACCCCCGCTGCCCTAGCCAAAATACTAGCTGAGCTGTATAAAGGGGAGAAGGAGGAGTTCACCCGTATCCAATATCGAGACGGATTTTCCATGTATAATCCTCCCAGCTGGGTAAGCTTCAGCTCCACTATTTTACTCCTGTCCCTGAATCATTCTTGATAGGCAGTATCTTATCCGCTTATAACAGGAATGGCGAAAGGCTATCGAGGGGATCCATGATCCTGCCCCTTAGCCGGAGAATCGCAACCGAGATCTTGACCCCGGATATGAGGAAGATTCAGACATATTTGTGGAGCTCGAGGATGGAATATTCTATCAGATGAGCTATGATGGTACAGATGTACCCATCATCGCCGATTAGCCCGGCCTCCTTCCTGCTTCACATGTAAGTAATCCGGAGATACCTTGTCAAGAGAGTTTTCTCATTCCTCCTTACCCACTGCACTGTCCTGTGCTCAAAAGGGGAGGCGTTCAGCGCGCCATGCTGCCCCGGGGGCATCTTCGAAGAGAGCGTCCCCCACACCAGGCAAGCCTTCGAAGAGGAAGGCAAACGAAGATACGGCCGAGCCTTCATCAAAGAGGTATGAGTTTGCAAATATGCACCTTGGCAGTCACATCCAACTGTGACCTTTCCGTTTACCCTTTATCAAGAAAAAGGTGTGACGGACTATATCCGGGGGTCCGGCCAGACATACTTCCCGCAGCCAGGATCCAAATCCTGCCGTGAAGATGGGGGCTGATGCGGGGGTGACGCCGGACTGTCCTCCAACCGAGGATTCAGATGATGTATCCGTCACCAACTCGGAAGTGGAGAGCGCCATGAATCATCGGCGCTGCAGGGCCGCTTTACAAGACACTGGCTTTTTAGAAGAGGCATTTAACGCCTTCAGCTCGGTTGATGTATATATCCGAGCTGCTCGAGATGGGCTTAACAGAGCCACAAAGTAGCATTTAAAAGATGTGCAGGTAAGTTTACTTTGTCTGGCTATGATAACCATATGCCAGTAGCCCCCGAGACTTAAAGTAGTTGGGACAACTGATTTGAGGATCGCTGCATGACCAGGTTCTGTCGGAGAAGAATGAAGTGCTAACCCAAGAGCTAGAAAAGTGCCGGAGGCAGTTAAACGCAGTGACCGCCGAACTGGAAAAATCCAAAGCGGCGTCTTCTGGTGATATTTCCCTCCATCGAGAAACAGTTATTGCATAGCGACCGTGTTAACACTGCGGCTTTATCTTATAAAAGGATCATCGGATCAATTGGAGGAAAAAGAGTCGAAAAGACTGCATGCCGCAGGAGACCGGATTTTGACCCGTGTCAGACAGGAGAAAAACAAACTCCAAGATGCCAACACCCAGCTGGGCGAAGAGCTGAAGGATGTGCGGGCCCAACTAGCCGACTCCGTGAAGGAGAACAAAAAACAATGAGGCGACATATTCAGTAGGTGGACGTATTTACCTTCTAACAGTTTGGAAGTAAAAGTAGTTGATATAGGTGTGATTGCAGGTATATTGACGGGCCGTCCCGAAGAGGAGGTGTCTGGATCATCAAGTGATCTTCTGCAAGGGCTGTCGCAGTTGCACGAGCAAGCTCGGCAGGCAATGCAGAGTGTAGCCAAGGCCTTATGGCCATTCGACTCCCCTCTAGGGAGTATGAAGAAGCTTGTAGAGCTGTTCAAGGGAGCGCAGCGGTGTATCCAACTATGGAAGATATCGGCCTGCTGAGAGGGTGCGCGAGAGTCCTGGGCCATGGTAAAAACACGATATACCAAGCTAGATCCGAATCACATGGCCCGGGTTGGACCGCTAGGGTCAAATGGGGAAGAAACTACCGTTAGTTTAGTATATGGCCAAGTGGAGGTGGCTGCTAGATACTCTCAACAGGATTTTAAATTAGACCGCCTGTTGGACGGTATAGAGGAGGAAGTTTTTAAGTCCTAAGTGACTATGTATTTTCCTTCTAGCTGGATTGTAAAACGATTGTCATGGCCGACCTTTTCGCTTCGATCCCTCGACCCGAAGGTGCGAAGTGTTTTCGAATGCCTCAGAGGCAAAATAAACCAGGGTATGCGTAGAAACTAGGTGTAGGTGTCATCGGTGCTTGAACAGACAAGTTGTATCCGGCTAGTTATGTTATATTACATTGAAATTGTAAGAAACATCTTCCAGAGAGAATAGTTCCGTTAATGGTTCCTTTCCCTGGGTGTGCATGCATCTATGTGCATGTCCGGACTATGAAAAAATCATAGTGTGTATAACTTCTGGGGGTTCATAATGGAGCGAGTGCAAAAACATCTTTAGTTCACCGACCGAATATTCCCTTAAGAACACTAGCTTTCGGCTTCACCCAATTTGAGGTACACATCCGAATGACCAGGCAGTAACAATCGCAGAGGTGCTCCCTTTATTCCCTAGCTGAACTAACAGGAACGTAGAGCATAAGCACAGGAGCCAGGCAACCCAGCTTGACCAAAACTTAAATCATATTGATGCATATAATGGCAAAGAAAAGGTACATATGGGAGGAAACGCATATGTGATGAGCTTTATGCTCAGAAAATAGAAATAGCAAGCTTCTGTCCAAGAAGCCCCCAGGTATGATAGGCGTACATACTTGAAGTTGGATGCGTCCGCGGTGCACGGTCTAACCGCATGAAAGCCTTTAAGGCTAAAGAGAAAAAAAACAAAAAGAGAGAAAAAATGATGAAAACAATAAGAGGAAGGAGACGAACAAAGAGTTTGGCGCTCGGCATAGAATCTTCGGAGTCTGGCCGCGTTCCAAGGATTTGGCTCTAGTCGATTGTCTGACGTATCACGCAAGCGGTACGCTCCTCCGGTGAGAACTTCGTTGATGATGAAGGGACCCTCCCACTTGGGCTTGAGTTTTTCCTTTTTTTTTTCTCCGGCAGGCGTAGAATGAGTTCGCCGACGTTGTAAGTTTTGGCCCGCACTTCTCTGCTTTGATACCTGCGAGCCCGCTGTTGAGTAAATGCGGAACGGGCTTTTGCGATGTTGCGCTCCTCCTCCAGGGCGTCTAAGTTGTCCTGCCGATCGAGCTCGGCCTCTCTCTCTTCATACATGCGCACTCGAGGTGAGTCATGAATAATGTCGTAGGGTAATACTGCCTCTGCGCCGTACAACATAAAAAGGGGGTGTATCCTGTAGTGCGATTGGGCGTGGTCCACAGCCCCTAGAGTACGGAGTCGAGCTCCTCAACCCAGCGCTTGTCTGATTCCTTCAAAGACCGCACTAGTCTGGGTTTAATGCCGCTCATAATAAGACCATTGGCTTGTTCGACTTGGCCGTTTGTCTGTGGATGATAGACAGAGGCGTAATCGAGCTTGATGCCCAGATTAGCGCACCATGTTTTCACTTCGTCAGCTGCGAAATTGGAGCCATTATCAGTGATGATGTTGTGCGGAACACCATAACGGTGTACGACGCCGGATATAAAGTCTATTACTGGCCCGGACTCGGCCGTTTTACCTAGTTTGGCCTCTATCCACTTGGTGAATTTATCCGCCATGACCAGCAGATATTTTTTCTTATGGCTTCCTCCTTTAAGGGGTCCAACCATATCCAATCCCCAGACCACAAAAGGCCAAGTGATGGGGATTGTTTGTAGGGCGGTGGGGGCATATGGCTTTGGTTGGCGAAGAGTTGGCATCCAACGCAATGTTGGACAAGGTCCTATGCATCCGCTCGGGCCATCAGCCAATAGAACCCTGTAGGGAAGGCCTTGCTAACAAGGGCCCGAGCTACAGCGTGGTGCCCACCGAGACTGGCATGAATCTCCGCCAGGACCTGTCTCCCCTCCTCCTCGGAGATACATCTTTGAAGGACTCCGGTAGCGCTTTTCTTATAGAGCTCTCCGTCGTGAACCTTGTAGGCCATCGAATGCCGAACAATGCAGTGGGCCTCATTCTGGTCCTCAGGAAACTCCTTCCTGTTAAGGTAGGCCAGGAAGGGTTCGGTCCATGGGGCAATGACTGCCATGATGAGATGCGCCAACGGTGTTATTTCGGTGGCTGAGCCTCTCCGATGATGTCGGTGTTTTCGGAATCTGGGATTATGTTCGGATCCAGACTAGTGTTGTCGTTTTCTCCCTACCACACCATGGATGGCTTAAAAATCCTTTCCAGAAAGATATTAGGTGGGACGGGGTCGTGCTTAGCACCGATACGAGCAAGAACGTCCGCCGCTTGATTACTTTCTCGAGCCACATGATGGAACTCGAGCCCCTCGAACCGGGCCAACATTTTTATGATGGCATTACGATAAGCTGCCATCTTCGGATCTTTGGCATCGAAGTATCCATTTATTTGAGATATTGCAAGCTTTGAGTCCCCGCACATTTCTAGGCGTTGTATGCCCATGGAGACAGCCATCTGGAGACCATGCAATAAGGCATTGTATTCGTCTGCATTGTTGGAGTCTGTGTATAGTATTCAGAGTACGTACTGAACGACGTCTCTAGTAGGTGACGTTAAAATGACGCTCGCCCCAAGCCCTGCCAGCATTTTGGAGCCATCGAAATACATAGCCCAATTGGAATATGTGTCGTACTCTTTAGGGAGCTCGGCCTCTGTCCATTCGGCGACGAAGTCAGCCAATACTTGGGATTTAATAGCTCGACGTGGTTTGTATGTAATATGAAAATGGAAGGGGCTCAATGGCCCATTGGGCAATCTGGCCCGTGGCATCGCGGTTGTTTATAATATCATTGAGTTGTACTTCGGAAGCCATCGTGTCGAACACTCTTGGAAGTAGTGACGGAGCTTTTGGGATGCCATGAAGACCGCGTATGCTATCTTTTGATAATGGGGGTACCGGGATTTGCATGGTGTAAGGACAGTGGATACGTAGTATACTGGCTTCTGAAGCGGGAATTTGTGTCTGTCCTATTCTCGTTCAACGACGAGCACGACGCTCACCACCTGATGTGTTGCCGATATGTATAATAGCATCGGTTCACCAACGTTTGGCGTGGCCAGGATTGGGTTGCTCGCAAGAAGGGTTTTTATTTCCTCTAGTCCGGCTGTTGCCGCGTTTGTGCACTCGAAGTGATCGGTTCGCCGTAGAAGGCGATATAGTGGCAGTGCCTTTTCTCCCAATCTGGAGGTAAAGCGGCTTAGAGCTGCCACGCAACCCGCGAGCTTTTGGACTTGTTTGAGGTCTGTTGGCGTAGCCAATTGTGATAGAGCTAGGATTTTGGCTGGATTTGCTTCAATTCCTCTGTTGGAAACGATGAAGCCCAGCAGTTTTCCAGCGGGGACGCCAAAAACGCACTTTTCTGGATTGATCTTAATGTCATACGCGCGGAGGTTATCAAATGTGAGACGTAAATCGTCTATTAGTGTTTCGACGCGCCTAGTTTTGATGACGACATCGTCCACATAAGCTTCAACTATCTTGGTAATCTGTTTCTCCAGGCTTCTTTGAATCATGCGTTGGTATGTGGCGCCAGTGTTCTTGAGCCCGAAGGGCATGGTGTTGAAGCAGAATGGCCCATATGGGGTAATGAATGCTGTTGCAGCTTGATTGGACTCCTTCATTTTGATTTGATGGTATCCGAAATATGCATCAAGGAAACACAGTGAGTCATGTCATGCGGTAGCATCAATGATTTGATCAATGCGGGGGGGAGGGATCCTTAGGGCAGGCCTTATTGAGGTCTTTAAAATCGACGCACAACCGCCAAGATTTGTCCTTCTTTGGTACCATCACCAGGTTTGCCAGCCAATCCGGATGTTTTATTTCTCTGATGAATCTGGCCTCAATTAGCTTGGCCAGCTCCTCCCCCATAGCTTGGCGTTTGGGCTCGAAAAAGCGCTGCAGTGCTTGTCTGATTGGTTTGTATCCCTTTAAGATATTAAGACTATGTTCTGCCAGCTCACGTGGGATTCCAGACATGTCAGAACGGTGCCAGGCGAATATATCCCAGTTTTCGCAAAGGAAATCCCTTAGTGCGGCGTCGATCGTTGGGTCTAGTTCTGCTCCAATAGATGTTGTCCTCTTGGGGTCCATTGGGTGGACCTGGAATTTGACTATTTCTTCTGCCAGTTTGAAGGAGGTGGATTTGGGTCGTTTGTCTAAGATCACATCGTCCCTATCCATAGTGGATCGCAGTATGGTTAATTCTTTGGCCGCGATGGCTTCAGATAATGCCTCAAGGGCCAGGGATGCGGTTTTGTTTTCGGCATGGAGTGCTATGTCCGGATCACTGACAAGAGTGATTATGCCATTTGGTCCGCGCATTTTGAGCTTCATGTACCCATAATGAGGTATAGCTTGGCAGCGTGTAAAAGCATCCCGCCCCAATAGGGTGGGGTATCCGCTGCTGAAAGGAGCCACTTGGAAGGTGATTTCTTCGGACCGATAATTCTCCGACGTGTCGAATACCACGTCAAGTGTGATTTTTCCAGCACACCGCGCCTCCCTACTGGGGATGATTCCTCGAAAGGTCGTGCTTCTTTGCTTGATGCGGCTCCTGTCTATTTCCATTTTGTGGAGTGTATCCTCATAGATGAGGTTTAGTCCGCTGCCACCGTCCATGAGGACCTTGGTGAGTCGAAAGTCATCCACGATGGGACTAAGGACCCTAAGCGGTTGGTGCTCGGACTGTCTTGTATTTTGGTTCATCGCCGGCATTAAAGGTTATAGTTGTGTCGTTCCAAGGGTTTACTGTGGCGACTTGACAGACTTTAGCGAGGCCGCGAAGTGCCCTTTTGCGCTTATTGTTTGAAGCGAATGTCTCAAATACCTTCAGTACTCTGGGGTCGTCGTCTTCTGGAGGGTGTTGCTCTGGGGTGTTTTTGGTCAGGATGTCCTCGCCACTTTTGGCTACCTGCCGGAGTATCCAACATGCTATAAGGTTGTGGGTTGGTATGGTATCTGGTGTTGCGTGTATTTTGCATGGGCCATCGAGCCATCCCTCTAGAACGGTTCCGCGCCGCATGATGGGTTTGTATTTCTTGGCTATTGGACTAGGCGCGTCACGGGGATGCGCCCTTTTCGCCTGGACCAGTGGTTGAGTTGGGACCGGTGGCTCCCAACAAGCTGCCTGATCCCTCTAGGCGCTTTCCATTGCATTGTACTTCTGTACGGTAGTTGCCAAGTCAGCGAAGTGTCTGAAGTTTTCTAGAGTTAAAAGTCCGGGGTCCGGAGTATCTTCTGGTTGCCCTTGCCCACCATCCGATTCTATGTTCGGAAGGCCGGTCACCTCCTTTTGGGGGCGGGTATCTGGATCTGCAGGGTCGGCAATCCGGACGTAGTCCGTCTTCAGTATAGGGGAAGAGTCGCCGTCTAGCTCCTCGACTACCGCTATCTGGTGGGTGATCGGTGGAGATTTGATTTCTCTTTGGTCGGGTTTGAGCCCGGTCCGATCGTAATCTATGGCAATTCCCAGGGCGGCAATATGATCAAGGAGCTCGTTTAAAGACGAAAACTCCATCGGATCCATCTGCTTGGAGTGTTTGGGGTCGATACGAAGAGGAGTTTCGATGGCCCGAGAGGTCATCGTCGGCTTAATGGCCGAACGGGCGGTCATGGTAAAGCTTCCCAACCGGAGGGTTTGGCCTATGGCCAGTTCTCCTCCGGTAGTGATATTCTCTTTAAGGACGAGGCGAGCCATCGATCCTGTTGTCGACAGCACATTGTAACTCTCAATGAAAGCACCAATGTCGGTGTCAAAACCGACGGATATCGGGTAGGGGGTCCCGAACTGTGCGTCTAAGGTCGATGGTAACAGGAGACAGGGGACACGATGTTTACCCAGGTTCGGGCCCTCTCTATGGAGGTAATACCCTACATCCTACTTGATTGATCTTGATGGATATGAGTACTACAAGAGTTGACCTACCACGAGATCATAATGGCTAAACCCTAGAAGTCTAGCATGTATGACTATGGTAATGAATATTCGGCCTATCTACGGACCTAGCCCTCCGGTTTATATAGACACGGGAGGGATCTAGGGTTACACAAGGTCGGTTACAGAGAAAGGAATCTACATAGTTGGCCGCCAAGCTTGCCTTCCACACCAAGGAAAGTCCCACCCGTACACGGGTGCAGTCTTCGGTCTTCATATCTTCACAGCCCATCAGTCCGGCCCATGGCTAACAGGTCGGACGCCCGAGGACCCCTTAGTCCAGGACTCCCTGAGTTACCTTAACAACCAACCCAGAATTATGCAGGAAGGTGCTTTTTTGCACTGTTAGTGGAGAGATACTGATGCACTGCAGCAAGAGGTGACATTGTGCATGTGGTAGCCTCGTCACCTTCAGGTGGTTGTGGTTGTTCAATCATTTGTTCCATAGCTTCCTGAAAGTTTGAACATGTAGATTAGTGTACCAGATAAGTTACTAATGAGAGAAAAACAAACAAAGTAGGTTACACGTTTATACATAACTTATTTTGGTGAACTGCTGTAATACATTAGCATGTATTGTAGTGCCAACTACATAATAAAATCACTTTTGGAACATATGTCCATGTAGCATGCCTACTGTATTGTCTATTTCCTCACATTCGTTGACATCTAAGGATAAAGAGACATGGTTTAAAGTAGGATGAACATAGTATGACATCATTCATATCATGGGCAAACAGATATAAAACAAACAGGCTATTTTATCATTGTGTGCGCATGTGAACATAACAGCTAGATTACAGATCAAGACCAAAAGAATATCCTTTAGAACGGTTGGTCTTGTTCTTCAATTACGGACCTAGCCCTCCGGTTTATATAGACACTTTAGAACGGTTGGTCTTGTTCTTCAAATAGTTAGCCTAGAAGAAGATACACTTGTAAGGCACATACATAAATACAAGTTCAATATGTGGTTTGATCAAATACATATAGCCTACCTGATACTTTGGATCAGACCAGTGTTTAACGAGGGTTGTCTAGTCTTCATCTGTAATATATTCCACTGGACATGTTTGGGCGATTTCATTGTTAGCCCTGCCTTTAAAGTGAGATTTTCTAAGGTGGTACCGATATTGTCGCAGAGCAGACTGAAAAACATGAGTGCATGCTTGTTTAGTTGCATCATATTTCGGATCCAACTTGAACCTCATCTGTTGAAAAAAGAATGTGAGTCTTATTAGGAGGAACCTAGAAAGTATGGGACAGAGCAAGAAAATATTACTAATTGCGATGAATAACATTACTTACGGATAAATGGTCAAGGAAGGTGTTGAACTGGGTATTGTCTTTCTCATTCTTGTATTGGATCCACATTGGGAGGATACGTGCATGACACCTAACGGCAATGGTTGCCTCTGATACTAACTTGGCTGACTCTGTAGCATCACGTGGCCTTTTTAAACCTCCCTCAAAATGGATCTCCATTCTTCCTCCTTTAGATTTTGTTAATCTGTCAAGCATTATCCCTGATGTCTGTTTCCGTTTGCGCCGTGGTGCTAGTTCAACAATGAATTTGGAAAGTGTTAGTGTACATCAAACTGTGAGAGTACATATAAAGGAGCATGCAACTGCAACTTGACTCGGTCCGGTACCGTTTTGGTGTTGATGCTCATGAGATTCATCTGATCTTGCCAAGTTCTGTTGTGTCAGCAGTGCTTCGGAAGTAGTTTTAGGTGTTGCTGCCTGTTGAGCACTGCGTTGGATTTCACGTATATAGGCATCACGTATATAGCTCTACCTCTTGAGTACCGTTTTGGTATGATCATGTATATAGGCATCACGTCTGAGACAAGTAGACCGACTCCTGCCTGCATCTACTACTATTACTCCACTCATCGACCGCTATCCAGCATGCATCTAGAGTATTAAGTTAAAAACAGAGTAACGCCTTAAGCAAGATGACATGATGTAGAGGGATAGTTTCATGCAATATGATAAAAAAACCATCTTGTTATCCTCGATGGCAACGATACAATACGTGCCTTGCTGCCCCTTCTGTCACTGGGAAAGGACACCGCAAGATTGAACCCAAAGCTAAAAACTTCTCCCATGGCAAGAACAACCAATCTAGTAGGCCAAACCAAACTGATAATTCGAAGAGACTTGCAAAGATAACCAATCATAGATAAAAGAATTCAGAGAATATTCAAATATTATTCATAGATAGACTGGATCATAAACCCACAATTCATCGGTCTCAACAAACACACCGCAAAAGAAGATTACATCGAATAGATCTCCACGAGAGAGGGGGAGAACATTGTATTGAGATCCAAAAAGAGAGAAGAAGCCATCTAGCTACTAACTATGTACCCGTAGGTCTGAAGTAAACTACTCACACTTCATCGGAAGGGCTATGGTGTTGATGTAGAAGCCCTCCATGATCGATGCCCCCTTCGGTGAAGCTCCGGAACAGGCCCCAAGATGGGATCTCGTGGATACAGAAAGTTGCGGCGGTGGAATTAGGTTTTTGGCTCCGCCCCCGATCGTTTGGGGGTACGTTGATATATATAGGAGGAAGAAGTACGTCGGTGGAGCTTCGAGGGGCCCACGAGGCAGGGGCACGCCCTAGGGGGGCCGCCCTCCACCCTCGTGACCGCCTCGTGGCTTTCTTGACGGAGGGTCCAAGTCTCCTGGATCTTATCTGATGAGAAAATCACGTTTCCGAATGTTTCATTCCGTTTCGACTTCGTTTGATATTCCTTTTCTTCGAAACCCTAAAACAGGCAAAAAAACAGCAATTCTGGGCTGGGCCTCCGGTTAATAGGTTAGTCCCAAAAATAATATAAAAGTGGATAATAAAGCCCAATAATTTCCAAAACAGTAGATAATATAGCATGGAGCAATCAAAAATTATAGATACGTTGGAGACGTATCAAGCATCCCCAAGCTTAATTCCTGCTCGTCCTCGAGTAGGTAAATGATAAAAACAGAATTTTTGATGCGGAGTGCTACTTAGCATAATTTCAATGTAAATTGCCTTAATTGTGGTATGAATATTCAGATTCAAAAGATTCAAGACAAAAGTTCATGTTGACATAAAAATAATAATACTTCAAGCATACTAACAAGACAATTATGTCTTCTCAAAATAACATGGCCAAAGAGAGCTATACCTACAAAATCATATAGTCTGGCTATGCTCTATCTTCACCACACAAAGTATTTAAATCATGCGCAACCCCGTTGACAAGCCAAGCAATTGTTTCATACTTTTGACATTTTCAAAAAAATCGATCTTCACACAATACATGAGCGTGATCCATGGATATAGCACTATAGGTGGAATAGAATGGTGGTTGTGGAGAAGACAAAAAGGGAGAAGATAGTCTCACATCAACTAGGCGTATCAACGGGATATGGAGATGCCCATCAATAGATATCAATGTGAGTGAGTAGGGATTGCCATGCAACGGATGCACTAGAGCTATAAGTATATGAAAGCTCAACAAAAGAAACTAAGTGGGTGTGCATCCAACTCGCTTGCTCATGAAGACCTAGGGCATTTTGAGGAAGCCCATCATTGGAATATACAAGCCAAGTTCTATAATGAAAAATTCCCACTAGTATATGAAAGTGACAGAATGAGAGACTCTCTATCATGAAGATCATGGTGCTACTTTGAAGCACAAGTGTGGTAAAAGGATAGTAACATTGTCCCTTCTCTCTTTTTCTCTCTTTTTTTGGGGCCTTCTCTTTTTTATGGCCTCTTTTTCTTTTCTTTTTTTTTGTCCGGAGTCTCATCCCGACTTGTGGGGGAATCATAGTCTCCATCATTCTTTTGCGGTGTGTTTGTCGAGATCCAATGAATTGTGGGTTTATGATCAAGATTATCTATGAACAATATTTGAATCCATTCTGAAGTCTTTATGTATGATTGGTTATATTTGCAAGTCTCTTCGAATTATCAGTTTGGCTTGGCCTACTAGATTGATCTTTCTTGCAATGGGAGAAGTGCTTACCTTTGGGTTCAATCTTGCGGTGCTCGATCCCAGTGACAGTATAGGGGAAACGACACGTATTGTATTGTTGCCATCGAGGATAAAAAGATGGGGTTTATATCATATTGCATGAGTTTATTCCTCTATATAATGTCATCTTGCTTAAAGCGTTACTCCGTTCTTATGAACTTAATACTCTAGATGCATGCTAGATAGTGGTCGGTGTGTGGAGTAATAGTAATAGATGTAGGCAGGAGTCGGTCTACTTCTCACAGACGTGATGCCTATATACATGATCATACCTAGATATTCTCATAACTATGCTCAACTCTATCAATTGCTCGACAGTAATTTGTTCACCCACCGTAATACTTTTGCTATCTTGAGAGAAGCCACTAGTGAAACCTATGGCCCCGGGTCTATTTTCCATTGTATTAATCTCCCGTCAATAAGCTATTTTTATCTTTGTTTATTTTACAGTCTTTACTTTTTATCCTTATCATAAAAATACCAAAAATATTATCTTATCATCTCTATCAGATCTCACTTTTGCAAGTGGCCATGAAGGGATTGACAACCCCTTTATCGCGTTGGTTGCAAGGTTCTTCTTTGTTTGTGTAGGTATGAGGGACTTGAGCGTGGCCTCCTACTGGATTGATACCTTGGTTCTCCAAAACTGAGGGAAATACTTACGCTACTTTGCTGCATCACCTTTTCCTCTCCAAGGGAAAACAAATACAGTGCTCAAGAGGTAGCAAATCACATGGCGATGTGAACTAGATTATTGACTCTAGTGCAAGTGGGAGACTAAAGGAAATATGCCCTAGAGGCAATAATAAAGTTATTATTTATTTCCTTATTTCATCGTAAATGTTTATTATTCATGCTAGAATTGTATTAACCAGAAACTTAGTACATGTGTGGATACATAGACAAACAGAGTGTCACTAGTAGTTGTCATTTGATTAACGGGATCACATCATTAGAGAATGATGTGATTGACTTGACCCATTCCGTTAGCTTAGCACTTGATCGTTTAGTATATTGCTATTGCTTTCTTCATGACTTATACATGTTCCTATGACTATGAGATTATGCAATTCCCGGGTACCGGAGGAACACTTTGTGTGCTACCAAACGTCACAACGTAACTAGGTGATTATAAAGGTGCTTTATAGGTGTCTCCGATGATACTTTTTGAGTTGGCATAGATCGAGATTAGGATTTATAGGTATCTCTGGGCCCTCTCGGTAATGCACATCACTATAAGCCTTTCGGAACGAGTAAAGAGACTTGTCGGTAACAAGATTGAACTAGGTATTGAGATACCGACGATCGAATCTCGGGCAACTAACATACCGATGACAAAGGGAACAACGTATGTTGTTATGCGGTTTGACTGATAAAGATCTTCGTAGGATATGTACGAACCAATATGAGCATCCAGGTTCCACTATTAGCTATTGACCAGAGATGAGTCTCGGTCATGTCTACATAGTTCTCGAACCCGTCGGGTCTGCACGCTTAACATTCTGGGACGATTTGTATTATGAGTTATGTGATTTCATGACTGAAGTTTGTTCGGAGTCCCGTATGAGATCGGGGACATGACGAGGATTCTCGAAATGGTCGAGACGTAAAGATCGATATATTGGAAGGCTATATTCGGACATTGGAAAGGTTCCGAGTGATTCGGGTATTTTTCGGAGTATCGGAGAGTTACGGGAATTCGTATTGGGCCTTAATGGGCCATACGGGAAAGGAGAGAAAGGCCTCAAAGCACTAGTAGAAAAGGGGGCAAAGGTCCAGGCCGGGTCAGCCCATTAGTCCCGGTTCAGTCACGAACCGGGACTAATGTGAGCATTGGTCCCGGTTCGTGCGGCTAAGGCATTAGTCCCGGTTCACCTGAGCCCTTTAGTCCCGGTTTGAGGCACGAACCGAGACTAAAGGGTGCGATGCCCTTTAGTCCTGGTTTGTGTCGCAAACCGGGACTAAAGATTAGACCTTTAGTCCCGGTTTGAGACACAAACCGGGACTAAAGGGTGCAATGCCCTTTAGTCCCGGTTTGTGTCTCAAACCGGGACTGAAGGTCCCATTTTCAAACTCTACCCCCTCCCCCATGGATCGCCTTTTTGTTTTGAAAAAATCAAAAGAAAATGATAAAAACTTCAAAAAATAAAATCCTTCGAGAGGTAGTTATATTGCTACATCTACTAGTTAGGAAAATTTAAAAACTTAAATTTGGACATGTTTTGCAAAAAATGTAGGGAAAATGTAAAACGGTATAACTTTTGCATACGATGTCGGAAAAAACGTATAATATATGAAACGTATAACTACGGCCTATTTGCAAATTTTTAGAATCCTCAAATTCTAAAAGGAAAAAAAGTTATGCTCAAATTTCAGTTTTTTTTAATTTTTGTTAAATCTCGTCAAACTATGGTCAAACTACTTATTCAAGAAGTATTAGTGTTACTAAATAATTATTCAAGAATATTAGTGTTACTAAATAATTATTTCAGTTCTTTTTGAATTTTGGTCAAACTGTGGTCAAACTGTGGTCAAACAATGGTCAAACTACTTATTCAAGAAATATTAGTGTTACTAAATAATTATTTCAGTTTTTTTGAATTTTGGTCAAATCTCGTCAAACTATGGTCAAACTGTGGTCAAACTAGGGTCAAACTGTGGTCAAACTACTTATTCAAGAAATATTAGTATTACTAAATAATTATTGTTTTTTAGAACAATAGTTTCAAACTCAAACAGTGAAATGTGTGACTTCATGCTCAAGCTAAATTCCTGAGGGTTAATAGGATTGACATCTTACTATTGTCAGGAAAACAACAAGTGCAGACTTGGAAACGAGGGAGAATAGAACCCGGAAGTTAAGCGAGCTCAGGCTGGAGTAGTGAGAGGATGGTTGACCGTTCGGGAAGTTAGATGATTTGGAATGATGAGGGGAGATTAGAGATTAAAGGTTAAACTGAGCAGTGATGAGGGGTGATTAGAGATTAGAGGTTAAAATAATTTAGAAATTTGAAAATAAAAAGGAAATTCAAAAAAATCATAAAATTCCCTTTAGTACCGGTTGGTGTTACCAACCGGGACTAAAGGTGGACCTCCAAGCAGCGATGAGGGGTGATTAGAGATTAGAGGTTAAAATAATTTGAAAATTTGAAAATAAAAAGAAAATTCAAAAAAAATCATAAAATTTCCTTTAGTACCGGTTGGTGTTACCAACCGGGACTAAAGGTGGACCTCCAGGCAGCGGCCACGTGGAGGGCCTTTAGTCCCGGTTCGTATAAGAACCGGGACTAAAGGGACAGGGCATTAGTACCGACCCTTTAGTCCCGGTTCCAGAACCAGGACTAAAGGCCCTTATGAACCGGGACTAAAGGCCCTTTATCTACTAGTGAAGGTGGCCGCGCCCCTTCCTCATGGACTGGTCTGAATTGGACTAGGGAAAGGGGGCGCCCCCTTCCTTCCTTCTCCTTCACCCTTCCCTTTTTCCTATTCCATGTGGGAGGTGGAATCCTACTAGGACTAGGGAGTCCTAGTAGGACTCCACACTTTGGGCGCGCCCTATGAGGGCCGGCCTCCTCCTCCCTCCATCCTTTATATACGTGGCCAGGGGGCACCCCATAGACACACAAGTTGATCATTGATCTCTTAACCGTGTGCAGTGCTCCCCTCCACCGTAATCCACCTCGGTCATATCGTCGTAGTGCTTAGGCGAAGCCCTGCGCCGGTAGCTTCATCATCACCGTCATCACGCCGTCGTGCTGATGAAGCTCTCCCTCGACACTCTGCTGGATCGTGAGTTTGTGGGACATCACCGAGCCGAACATGTGCAGATTCCGGAGGTGCCGTACTTTCGGTGCTAGGATCGGTCGATCATGAAGACGTACGACTACATCAACCCCGTTGTCATAACGCTTCCGCTTACGGTCTACGATGGTACGTAGACAACACGCTCCCTCTCGTTTCTATGCATCACCATGATCTTGCATGTGCATAGGATTTTTTTTAAAATTACTACGTTCCCCAACACGGACAACCCACGCCTGCTTCTAATCACCCCGGCCCACCCAAAGCCCCTGCCCCCTCTCCTGCGCGCGCTCCCGCCCGATGCCAGCTGCCCGCATTCATGCTTATGTGGATCGGTCGCTCCATATTGAAGCCAGCTCAGAGTGTACGCGATCTCCCACTGCCTCCGCCATTCAAGCGGCGGGTCGGCCGAGGGCGCCCCCCGCTGAACGCCAGGTTGAACACGCCTCCGCGCCGCATTCAATCGGCTGAAGACTACCCACCTTCTTCCATTAACCCCATGCATGTGTCGTGATACCCACTACTAGGAAAAGGGCTACTAATGGCGCACCAGTTTTGCCTACTAATGGCACACTACTGGTGCGCCATTAGTATCACGCCACTAGTATTTCTTACTAATGGCGCACCACCGGTGCGCCATTAGTATCTGGTATACTAATGGCGCACCACGCCGTGCGCCATTAGTATAGAACACCATGAGCCATTAGTATGCCTCCTAGGGGGGCATATTTAACCATGTGCTTTGGCATACTAATGGCGCACTGTTGGGTGATGTGCCATTAGTATACTTTGGCATACTAATGGCGCACTCTGTAGTGATGCGCCATTAGTATGAATATTAGGTTTTTTTACTTTTCTGATTTTTGCACAGGTTACAAAATATATTATTTGACAGAATATAGACAGCAGCACACAGCAACAGCAGATCATCGAATACAATAGAAGATTAGTCTCCGAATACAATTCATCATATTAGTCTCTGAATTCAAAAGACCGAACAAAGATAAAACATTACAAGTCTCGAGACCGTGAGTATCGAGTTTGTCTTCACATTACAAGTCGATATCGATCATCTAAACTACCATCACATAGAAGAGAGTTGCGGTCATCACGATGAGCATCATCGCGACGAAACTAGTCTTCATCCGGTTCCTCCAACGCTCCCTCCTCTCTCCCGCTAGATAGCGGGCGTATCTAGATTCCGCCTCCGCCCTAGTGGTGTACCCTTTGAAACTGTTACCGCTGAAACGGTGAACCTATCTCCGACACTCCTCCCAGTCGTCGTAGACTCCGGGAACCTTACCCTTTTACATGACATACGACGGCATCTCTATGCACAAGCCAAACAACAGACAATACATACATAAGCAATATATTAGTATGCAACAAAAGGATCGGAAGAGAAAAGCAAGACATTAATAGCATGATTCATGGTCCTACTAATAAATAGCATCGATTACATCTAAGTTGAACGACTGTCCAAACCAAAGAGACATACAATTCATTAAAGTTTAATTACAACATGAGCCAATCAATGTTTCAGAACTACACATCACTACTTTCGACTCGACTCATGGGACAGGAGCGTGGATGAAGCCGCCGTCTGTCGTGATCGTCATGAAATCGCGGGCGTTGTCAGCCTGCATTTGTAGCGTTCCGTCTATCTCACTGTTGGACGGTTGATATCTGAGGAAGAACTACCCCGAGGTATGAAGGACATCTTGATGGATGATGTCTGCAAACTCCGATTGGATGCAAAAGAATTATTGTCTGATGTCCGCGTCCTGGATTGCCGACAAGCTCGCGGCCCAATCTTTGAGATTATCTGGAAGCAGAAGATGATGAAGGTCCCTTACGATCGCCCGGATGTGATGGAGGGTGTAGTAGGCATCCTTCTGACCGCCAGGCGGCTGCTTGACACAGCAGAACGTCGTATTGTGGGCGAACACGTGCTTGCCGTACGTACGAACTGCCCTGGTGAAGGTGCCTCCAGATTTGGCGTAGCCGGGGAGAACATCATCAAGAACTTTCTTGATATTTGTGTAGTCTATCTTGCAGTCACGGTTCGGGTGGAAATACGTGGCCATGGAATATTTCGGGCTTAAGAGGATGAGTGTGCAATGTGTCTCACTGCACAGAACACGGAATGTTAGAAAAAAAGAATGATCGAAATCTAAGAAATCATATGTTACAGGGCGGTTAAGGGATGACTTACTCGGGAAAGTAAGCCAGAAGGAAGTTATCCTTATCTGGGTTTGCCAGAATGATGCATTTGAGCTATGAACTAGTGAATTGGTGGTCCCCAGCGCTGCTCAAGAGCTTGGCACGCATGTAGAAGGGGTCGACTATCACGATGTCCGGGGTCTTGTCTCTAATGATCTGCATCTCCATACTCAGCGAAAACAGCCGAACGAAGGTTTAGTGCAGCGAATGAAGGTTAAACATAGCAAAGATGTCATCAAACCGCAGGACGATCGTACCCCTGATGTCACCATCCACAAAGCCCTTGCCCTCTGGCACCTTGGCCATGAAAACCGGGTATGCCACATCATTCTCTCTGAGACGCCGCTTCTCCAAAGAAAGAACACTATCGTGCAGACTCCGCATAGCACCGGTTGCAGCATTGAGCATATTTGTCGGTAGCATCGCCCTACCCGCCACATGCACCCTCCTCGAGATATCCTTAGGTGAAGGTAGCCTGTCCTGAGCACGGATCGTACTCGGTGCCGGCTGGCTCGCACCGGCGCCCTTTTTAGTCTTCCGTTTCCGGCTCTTCTTCTTGATCTGCTGTAATGGGGCCGAGTTTTGCTCATAGACTGCCTTCTTGAGCGTGTTGGTGCTGATAATATTAGGCACCTCAGCTATCTGAGGCTCGGTGAAGGCGGCAGCTGGAGGCGTCTCCTGAGAACTGAACGCCAGACGACGCCTGTTGCAACTGGGTTTCTCCGCCGTACCAGCTAGAGGCGTCTCCTGAGAACTGAACGCCAGACGACGCCTGTTGCAACTGGGTTTCTCCGCCGTACCAGCTAGATCGCGGTCGTCTTGGTTGGGTTCTTGAGAAGGAGGCCCGCAGAACTCGTCACCGTACCCATGTTCGTCAAAGTACTTATCGACGTTGGTAAATGTACCGTCGTCGTTGTCGTCGTCGTCCGGATCCTGTGCCATATGCATGTCCGGATCCTGTGCCATAGGGATGTCCGGCATCTCGGGTAGCGTTGCGGCGTTCTTGCCATGGCTTGGCGCCGGCACAACTGGCGGTCTTGTCTGTGGGGTGGTGTCCCCTGCCCCTAAACGAATCTGGCTCTTCGGCCAAAACAGGGGCCAGCTTACGCAGGCGCTGAGGGTCATCTCATCTTCTTCGTCGGCCCCAGCGGGTCGAATCGGAGGTAACAGCTCGTCGCAGCCTGGCAGCACCTGAACCACTTCAACCCTATACACTGTGTGTGGCATCAGATTACCGTGGAACACGGGGTTGCCCAGTTGAACGATTCTGCCCTTAGCGACATCGACCAACTCGCGGCCCACGAAGTGCTGGAGAGTACAAGGAACATCGGCGGCGCCCTGCGAAAACATGTAGGTCGTCAGGGATGCCCAGTCAAAGGCAAGGAGATGAAGTCATCGGCCGAGAGGCTTAGTTACCGTGATGCCATCGAGCTCGGCTAATGTCGAGGCACCGCGAACGGCGGGCGTGCAACTGACGGAGTGGCCGCTTGCTGGCGAGGTGCCGGCTGGCGTACACCCGGGTGCATTAAGCTCCAATGCCTGTGCCGGTGCCGGAGACACGAATACTGCCTTCGCCGGAGACACAAATGGCGCCGCCGAAGACACCAATGGCGCCGCCTGCGTGTTGTGCGAGTTGCTGGCCGTGAAATTGGGAACCGGGGGAGGCCCCTGTTGGCCGCCCGCAATCCACGTCGTCAGCCCATGAATCAACGTAGGCACCATGGCGTTGAGCTTCGTTCCCAGTTGTTGTTCCACTTGCTCTTGGACAAGCTCCGGAATCCGGGCCGCTTGTGCCTTGAGTGCTTCAACCTCGCGCGACTGGCTTTCCGAGCTGGTCTTTTTCTCCTTTCGCCCACCAGCGGTATAGTATGACGACCATTTTGTGGACAAGCCTTTGCCGGCCACACGACCAGCTGACATCGGCTTACTGAGCTTATCCTTTTTTCATTACGTTCAACGCCCTATTCAAAGCGGTGTCGAAAGGGGAGCTTTGAGACGACCCCGCGCTACTGCTTTCTTTGTCCTGCGGAAGGAACGTGAACCATCTAGAAATATTGGGGATTAATTAGAATGCAACCATATGGAGCTAATTACGCGGGGTGTATTCCTTACCAGAACAAGCTCAAGCGCCTTGGTCTTCGGATCCGTGGTAAGCTCCTTTGTTACCGGGTCCTCCTTGTACCGGGCCCTGAGAAAGTTCCTGGTCTGCTTGTCATGGTATTTCTCGAAGCGGGGCGGTAGGCCTTGCTTGGCACGCTCCGCGTCCTCCTTGTCCCATATAGGCTCCGCCACTCTGTAACCGCCGGGACCGAGTTGGTGGACCCCTAAGTTCAACTGCCGCATTTCTTTCCCCCACTGGCTTGATTCGGAGGTTGCGGGGCTCTCGCACTTGATCTTGAACTCCTTGTAGTCATCTTCGCTCATCAAAGGATATTTCGCCTTGATCTTCTCATAACTATCACCTTTTTCAATCATTGCCTTCACCGTGCTTTTCCAAGTAGACAGGGTCGTGCTCATCCTCATGAGGGAGGCACCGTTCACTTTATTCCCTGAGAGGCGTGTGTTTGCAAACTCAGCGGGGAACTTGTATCGTTCGTGCAGCTTCGTGAAGAGGAGGCTGCACAAATTCCCTCGGTCCTTATGCCTTAGGTTCTCGGTGTTGATCGAGAGGTGCTTCGGAGAATGCACCCGAGCTGAACCGAGTACCCCTTGACTACGTGTTTGGGCACCGTCGGATTCCCGTCGGAGTTCACTTCAGTAAATTCCTCCCTGACGGTGCCGAGCACGCTCGGGCGCCGTTCCTTCCGTTGCCTCTTCGGTTGGCTGCCATCTGTGCGTGCGCCGCCATCATCAGTGGTGGCATCCGCGGCGCCATCATCAGTGGTGTCATCCCCGACGCCACTAGGGGTTGTGTAGTCAGGATCGGTGTCTTCCGCGGCGTCCTCATAGCGGTGAGGTTCTTCCTCCAACTCCTGGGACAGCTCCCAGAATTGCTTGCCGCCCGAACCGCCGGCCTCATCGTTGTGGGCCATGTTTCTCTCTAAATAGGAAAAAAGTTTGGTCAAAAAGTTGGTTATTGTCAAGGAACAAGATCATGGTCTCATCATTTAGGGTTTGTCGACATCGAGGCATCCTAAAAGCTAAGCTTTTATCATTTAGGGTTTGTCGACGCCGAGGCACCCTAGGTTGGGCCTAATCACTTGGCACTAATCACTTGGCTCTATTGCCACCTATGTTGGGTTTATCATCTAGGGTTTATCGATGCTAAGGAGAATTCTAAGTTGGGCCTAATCACTTGGCTCTCTTGCCACCTATGGTTTAATGCAGCAAGAATGGCGGGGCAGTTGATCCTACTTAACTAAGTACTAAGATACCCCGGCCCATGCATTAGTCGCAAGTACCCCGTATGTCCTATTTTTAGCAAAGTCATGCTAAAATTCACGGAAAATTTCGGCATGACCTCTGCTGAAAATAGGTCATATGGAGTACCAGAATTTGCCGGAACGGAAGTTAATCGACATTCCAGCAAACTCAAGGGCCTCTCAGGGTACCTGCAAATTCATCACGACACAATGGTCGGAGACAAAACCCAGCAAACTAGCAAGATGATCATCATCTTTGCAAGTCATTACTTGTCAAATACAGAAGAAGGAACAATTTATTTGTGACATAGTTGGCCCATACAGAAGAAGCAACACCCTGCACTAGCCTAAAAACAAGTGAAGTTTCACCCATATAAGAACAACTTTATAAAATCAGAGAAGTTGCTATGTTTTTTCTACTGCTAGGAAAAACATCACTCATTGCAAATGAAAATCTCAGTACCAGCATTTTGAACTTTGAAATGAAATACAGTAGTAGTATATGGAGTATATGGAGTAGTATCTTGTCTAGTAGTAGTATTAGTTGTATATGGAGTAGCAACTTTTGCCTCAGAGACCGCAAAAGCTATGTTTTTTCTCAATTCAGATAGCTAAGTGGAAAACCACGTCAAGTTCTGTTTTAATACTCTATTTCTCAATGCATGCAATTGGTTTCATCTGGACTACATCATAGAACCACCAATAAAGGAAACTAAAAAAAATATAGAGAAGCCTACTGTTCCTATCCTTGAGTAGCATGATTAGAGATGAGTAGATCTCCTAAAGGTGTCCTAAGCACCTGTTGTTACTCTTGGAAGCAATGCAAACATGTAAAAGTTATTACTGTTGACAATACTACTCAAATATCCAACTATCAGGACACAAGGCATGATAATCCATCTAATCTAATGAAATCTGAACTCAACCTGATCATGGTTCATGCCCTCAGACACATCAGCACCTCAAGAATGCCATGACAAAAATGAAAAGGACCAAGACAATCACCACACAAGTGAAGAGAGAACTCGGGGCCTCTTTGACAAAAATGAAAAGGACCATTACAATGAAAAGGACCAGTTGTGCATCAAACATTATAATGCTGCAGGGCAAGGTCTCAAGTTACATGATCAGTTGTGCTTGACTGAAAATTTTGACAGGAAAATTTTGACTAAAATTTTGACTAGAGTAACAAAGGCACAACAGTAGAAATTACAGGTGTAGATTGCTCTGTTCAACAAACTTCCTATCAGACCAACAATGTTTCTGAATCTAAACTTTTTCAGTTAACAGAACCTAAACCTGACAATGTTTAGTTAACAGAAAGGGGGGAGGGGAACCGGTGCAGCTCACCGAGAGGAACACGATGGCGAGCTCGTGCGGGGCCGAGGTTGACGAGGTGACGCGGATCGACGGTGCGGCGTCGGTGTCGTAGAGGCGCCGGAGACCTTGCCCTGTGAGACAAAGAAGGGGCCGTCAGCCCCGATGCAGGCGGGGGGCAAGGAGAGGAGGAGGGGGAATGGGAGGAG
>NC_041392.1:64467213-64467749 GCF_002162155.2 Triticum dicoccoides
GCGGGGGTGGAGTCCGGTGGGGGTGGGGGCGCGGGGGCGGCAAGGGTGAAGTCCGGCGGGGGTCGGGGCGGCGGCGTCGTGGGTCGGGGCGGCGGCGTCGTGGGTCTGGCGAGGGAGAGAGGGACGAATGGGATCTGGCGAGGGAGAGGGAGGACTTAGCTATAGGGGGAAGCTTACTAATGGCGCACCACCCATCGGTGCGCCATTAGAAATCGTTTTTTTTTTGGATAGCAATGGCGCACCCACCGCCGGTGCGCCATTAGAAATCTTTTTTTAGATAGCAATGGCGCACCACCAGGCCGGTGTGCCATTATTATATTTTTTATTATTATTTTTTAATAAATGAATATGAATATGAAACAGTAATATTTTTTTATAAAAACAGTAATAATTGTTGTTTAACAACAATTGTAGTCTACAACTTTTTATTATTATTTTTTAGGAAATGAATATGAATATGAAACGGTAATAATTTTTTATAAAAACAGTAATAATTTTTTTAAAAATATCATCAAATTTGTTATTTGAAAATATCA
>NC_041392.1:64468124-64489319 GCF_002162155.2 Triticum dicoccoides
GTGCGGTGGGTCGGCGACGGCGGTGGAGCTAGCGGGGGAGGGTGCGGGTGGAATCGAGATCGAGATGGAGGGTGCGGGGGGTGCTCGTCAGCGGCGGTGGAGCGGGGGAGGGTGCGGTGGGTCGTCGGCGGCGGTGGAGCTAGCGGGGGAGGGTGTGGGTGGAATCGAGATTGAGATGGAGGGGGATCGAGATCGAATGTCCTCATGAATTCAAAAAGTGCCCATGAAATTTAAAAATATTCATCATATCAAAAAGTGCCCATGAAATACAATCGAGAAATGAAGACTATGATTTAAATACAATCGATCTTAGCTAGCTATCTGTTCACAATCTTCTTGCCCTTCTTTTTCGCAAATGGAGTTCTTCTGTGGAACGGACGTCCTTTAGGTAGGGTGGTCCTGCTTCTTCTTGTGGTGTATGCTGCTACTTCATCATCGTCGTCATGTTCGATCTTCGGGTCGCCGTACTTGTCGAAGTCTTGCTCATTGGTTACTCCATCCATTCCGACGATCTTCCTTTTGCCTCTCCTCACGACAACACGACTGGGCTTTGACGGGTCGGCAATGAAGAAGCATTGGTCCACTTGGGAAGCCAGTACCCATGGCTCATTTTTCGCGGTGACGTTTGCGCCCGCGGTCTTGGATTTGGCTTCGGGTATAACCATGGTGGTGAAATACCGGTCTTTTTTTAGGATGCTCTTGGCCCATCTGACACGAAACATCGGGACCTTCTCTCCAGCGTAGCTCAGCTCCCAGATCTCCTCGATCCTTCCGTAGTATCTGTCCTTGTTGTTACCGGTGTAGCATTCCATCGTTACCCCGGAGTTCTGATAACCATCGCTCTTCATGTCCTTGTCCTCGGTGTAGAATGTGTATCTGTTGATATCGTACGCCTCATAGGTCATTAGGTTGTGCTCGGCGCCCTGTGACAAGGCGAATATGAGTTGTTCTTCCGCGGAAGAATCCTCATGTAAAGGGTACGACAGAAGCTTCTGCTTGAACCAACGCGTGAAACAATAGTTGTGCTCTTTGATTATATCTCCGTCCGTCCTCTGTTGGCCTCGGTCATTGTACGTCTTCTCAATAAAGGTTTTGTGCTCTACCACCCAAGGGTCGACCACGTCTATGTGTTGTAGCACGACTAGGTTTGCTCTTTCAAAGTCAGCGAGTCGACCCTCGAAGTCGACATGCATTTCGCGGCGACCCTCACGGTGACCCCATCCAGCGAGCCTGCCGAGGTGCCTGTTGACGGGCATACCAACGGGGTTCTCGATGCCTAGATAATTCATGCAGTAGGAGATGCACTCTTCGGTCAGAAAGCCCCTGGCTATACTTCCCTCTGGACGTGACATGTTGCGAGCGTATCCTTTGATGACACCATTCATCCTTTCAAACGGCATCATGTTGTGCAGGAACGTCGGCCCGAGTTGGATGATCTCCTCCATGATATGGACCAGCAGATGCACCATAACGTCGAAGAATGCGGGCGGGAAGTACATCTCAAGCTTGCATAGTATCACCATGATCTCTTCCTATAGCCTTCTGAGTTGCCTCACGCCAACCGACTTCCGAGAGATGACGTCCAAAAAGTTGCATAGGACAAATAGCATTTCACGGACGTGCGCGTCCATGATCCCACGGATTGCAACTGGAAGTATCTGCGTCATCAGCACGTGACAGTCGTGAGACTTCATCCCGCTGAACTTCTGCTTCGCTGGGTCTAGGTATCTGCTTATCTTCCCCGCGTAACCGTAAGGAAGTTTTACTCCTACGAGGCAGGTGAAAAACTGCTCGATCTCCTCCTGACTTAGAGTGAAGCACGCGGGAGGGTAGTCATTTCCGGTCTTCTTGGCCTTTTTGCCTTTGCGACGACTTTCTGTGTCCTGCTTCGCCTCATCATCATCATCATTAGCGTGAAGCTCCTGCCTAATGCCCATTGATTTCAAGTATGCCCTTTCTTTCGGCCCATCTTTGGTCCTCTCTGGCATGTTGAGCAGGGTACCAAGCAGACTCTTGCACACGTTCTTTGTGATATGCATGGCATCAAGGCTGTGAGGCACACGGTAGATCTTCCAGTACGGCAAGTCCCAGAAAATAGACCTCGTTTTCCATACGTTCAGCAGCGGCTCTGGCGCCTTTCGCTTCTTTCCCGGCTCTGGCGCGTTTTGCTTCTTTCCCGGCAGTGGGCAACCTTTCCAATTTTTCAACAGCCCGTCTATTTCCTCGTCGCTCCTCGTACGCGGGCGTCTTCGGGGTTCGGTTTCACCATCGAACAGATCCTTGCGTTTCCTCCACGGGTCATCGTCACGAAGCCACCTTCGATGTCCCATGAACACGGTTTTCAAAGACCCAGGATCTCTATCTAGCTGGCGATACACTGTGTCATCCATGCACCTGACGCATCTAGAGAATCCGTGGACCACCTGCCCCGCGAGATATCCGTAATCGAGATAGTCGTGCACCGTCGTGAGCAGTGCGGCTCTCATAGGGAAATATTCTTTCTCTACGACGTCCCACGTATTGGCTGGCGTTTTCCACAGCGTGTCTAACTCCTCTTTCAGCAGCCCCAGATACAGATTGATGTCGTTCCCTGGTTGTTTGGGCCCTTCAATTAGCATACTCATGTGAATGTACTTCCTCTTCATGCACAACCAGGGGGAAGGTTGTACATCCACACAAACACAAGCCAGGTGCTATGTGTGCTTCTCTGGATGCCAAACGGATTGACTCCATCGGTGCTCGCTCCCAGCATGATGTTCGTTGGATCATTCCCAAATTCTGGGTCTTCGAAGTTCAACGCTTGTCACTGGCTCGCATCCTTAGCGTGACTCAACATCTTGTCTTTTTTATTTATCTCCGGATCATTTTCGTCATCTTCCCGCTTCTTCTCCTCCTTATCCGCGTGCCAACGCAGGAGCTTTGCTACCTTAGGGTCCGCGAAATACCGCTGCAAACGAGGAGTGATCAGAAAGTACCACACCACTTTTCGAGGAGCTTTCTTCCTCTTCTTGTATCGAGTGACGCCGCACACTGGACATATGGTAGACTCCGCGTGCTCGTCCCGATAAATGATGCAATTGTTCATGCACACATGGTATTTCACGTGCGGTAAATCTAGAAGACACACGATTTTCTTCGCCTCCTCAAAACTGGTCGAGCACTTGTTCCCCTTGGGAAGACGTTCGTGCCAGAATGACATGTTCTCGTCGAAGCATGCGTCGGTCATTTTGTGTTTTACCTTCATCTCCAGAGCCATGAGCGTTACTTTCAGACGGGTATCCTCGGGCCTACATCCTTCATACAATGGAGTAACCGCGTCTATCTCCAGTTGATCCAGCTTGGCTTTCTCTCGGGCGGCAGCTCTTGCATTATCCGTCTGCTTGAGAAGCAGCTCTTGAATATGAGGGTCCTGCACCCAGCCTCCATCGTCGTCTGCTCCGGCATCTTCATCTTCATGATCATGCCCTTCATCTTGATCTTCCTCATCATCATGTCCGGCATCTTCTACATGATGACTGTGTACAGCATCACCGTCGTGATCATGTCCTGGACATTATTCGTCTTCTCGCCCGCCCTCGCCGCGGTGGTTGTCTTGCTGCCCTTCCTTATTTCTTGCCCAGCCCCCATGGACGACTCCATAGTCATCTTCATCACCTTGCCACCGATAGCCATCCATGAAACCATGCAAGAGCAGGTGGTCCCGCACCTGGCCGGAATCCGGGTCCGCAATAAGGCTCTTCAGCTTGCATCTTCGACACGGACATCTTATCTCCGTATCGTTCTTTTGAAGCATCTCGGCCTTCGCGGAGCTCAAAAACCTATTCACGAAGCCTTCGGTCATCGTGCGGACCATGGTCGCCTGCGGGGTAGAGCAAAACATATTTTAGAACCAAGAAAAAACTTGGCATGACTTTCCCTAAAATTAGGACCAAAAAGAATGCATAGTGCCAAAATTCTCGCCGAAACGGAAATGAATCAACATTCCGGCAAAATATTTGCAACTATCACATTTCAAATACCGGTACCTGCAAACACAAACATATATGCAACACCACAAACATACATAGATCTAGCTAGGCCACAAAAAGTGCATATGCATGTTGTTGGAGCGAGCTAGGGAGAATAAAGTAGATCTACAACATGAAGATAGCTTTCCCCTTACTTACCTATCAAAAAAAGGTAATTTCACCACTTAATTTTGATGAATTTATGGTGCAAATGAGGTGAGGAGGAGGAGGCAGTCGACAAGCTTGGAGAAGGAGGTGGAGGGAATGAAGTGGGGAAAGTGAGTGTGTAGGTGTGGCTGTCCAAAATATCTAGCTGGTCCTAGGTTACTAATAGCGCACCATACAGCCATGCGCCATTAGTAACCCAACATACTAATGGCGCACCTGCTGGTCGTGCGCCATTAGCAGTTTTGCAAAAAACAGAATAAAAAATACAGTAGTGGCTCACTCTATGGCTGGTGCGCCATTACTAGTTAGAACTACTAACTGCACACTTTGCCCGGAGCGCCATTAGTATGTTTGGAAAAATGAAAAAAAAAATGTTACTTGTGGCGCACCTTGTGCCTGGTGCGCCATTAGTGTCTTCCACACTAATGGCGCATCACCACATGGTGCGCCATTAGTATATAGTAGTGGTGCACCACTTCTCTGGTGCGCCATTAGTGTCAATTTCATCTATAGCCCTTTTCCTAGTAGTGACCTACTCTGACTACGTCTGTTCGCAAGCTAGCCAGCATTAAACACAATGTCGGTTGGCTCCTCGCGTCCGCTCGCTATTTAAACGATGCCAGACGCCGGGCAAGAACCGCACCACACCTCCGCTCCCCATTTCCTCCTTGAAATTTTTTCTCCATGGCATGTGACGAGCAGGAAGAAGAGTTCTCCTGCATAAAGCCGGTTGGGTGGCCCGTCGAGCCTTCCGGTCACGAGCCAGGCAACTGTTTGTTCCTCCTCCATTGAGCCACTGTAGGCCAGCTCGTGGAGGTTGAAACTACTAGCCGGTGCGTGATTCAGCTAATGAAGGAGTGGTGAGTTGCTCCAGGCCGGCATCGGGGGGAGCACGGCGACACGTGCATCGTGGCTGCCGTGGACGATGTCGTGTCGTACCGCGCCTCCCGTGCTTGCGACCACACCATCCGGCGTCAATGTGCGCGTAACCACGCCCTTTTTGCAAAGAAAGAAGCCGGCTACGAACTCGACGAGGCGGCACCCAGCACGTCCGCACCCACAACCATCATCGAGAAGTAGAACACAGGAGGCCGCCGCGGCTTGGGTCCCATGAAGGCCACCACCAAGGCGATGCCGGCGTATGCAGCCGGTGTCTTGCCCTCTGGCAGGCCACCATCGTCCCCCTACCCCAAAACCAACTCTGACCCTTGCATCATAGGCATCCTTCCCCTCTAGTTGAAGCATCAGCCAGCGGATCCACTCGATGAGCGGTGAGGAAGCGAGCAGTGCTTTGCGCTGAAGCATATATACCTCAGGGGCTGCCAGACATGGGAAAGATAATGGAGATCTGTCACGGCCGGCCATAGAATAGTCATACGTATCCATGTCGTCGGAATGGATATCCGGCAGCGCTGGATGCAGACTAGTTTTATCTTTGTTCGGTACCTTTTTAGTTTTGAAAATGTAATGAGTTTTGTTCGGTTTGTATGAAATCCACTGTGTTTGCATGTATTTCGTCCGGTTAGTTCAAAGAGTGATTGAAATGTATGCGGGCCGGGTTGGATGGCAGCCTCCGCCATCAGTGTCCGTGGACTGGTCCTGTGTTCGTGGACAGACGCGGGAAGGAATTTGCGGGTCGACGTTGGAGATGTCCTCACGTGCCATAACAATACAATTTCAAATTAGTCCAAACAATTCAGGCAAACAAATTCTGAAATTTTCAAGATTTTCTAAGACCGGTTTTTTTGGCTTCACTCGGAAAAAAAAATCGAATCAAGTTGCGGCAGCGATGCATAGGGCTAATGTTGTTGCTCGCGAGCTGCAGCGGTATCAACAGATCTAGCCAAGGGTTTCGAGAGAATAAAATCAACAAACAAGGAGAAACAAAAGCAAAAATAAAATATAGAACTTGTTTAAAATAATAAAGTTACTAAAACCAGGCAAATCAAAACCAAGGAAAAATAGATAAAAAACAAAATCTTTTGAAATGAATAACGTTTTAAAGGACGAGTATATGTAGCGGCCGGCTGCTCGCGCCTGCGCGAGCGGCCGGCCTAAAATAGCAATTTTTTATCTCTTAATTGTTATAACCTTAATTACTATTTAGGAATTGTCAGCGTTCACTTTTTATAGACATGCATGTGTGTAATTTTCGTCCGCTAGCGCATGTCTTCTTTGGCATTTAATGCATTTACGCCAGTCACATCATTTGGGAAAAATAGATCACATATGCATTTGTTTCGGTTTTCATATTTTGAAAAAGGCATATCCTCCAAACCGCGCGTCGGAATTCAGATCCGTTTTCATTGTTGGATTCTTCGCGGTGAGATCTTTAAAACTAGATCCCGCATGGATATGTTTCGATGAATTTTTTTATGCCAACTTTAATGCTATATGGTGCAACCTCAGTACTGCATTGTGCAACTTTAGTACTATATGACGCAACTTGTTTCAACACCAGTTTTTGGAGATGCATGATCTAATTTCATATGAGGTTGCAACCTAGCAACCACAACAACTTGATGTGCAACTAGTCTACTGCTCCGACCAATTATCTAGTATTGGATGTGCAACCATTGTCCCTACTCGTGGATGTGTAGGTTTTTTTAGTTGACATACCCTGCCCCATCTCCCCTACCAGTGATATGTGCAACTTAGAGTGTTTTTAGAGACAACCGTCTATTACTCGATGTGCAACTCCCTCCCCTCCCTACTTGTGGATATGCAGTTTCAGTTGGCGGGGGCAACAAATGGAGTTGCACAAAGTCTGCTAGGCAGTTGGCCGGAGCAACATATGAAGTTGCATATCTCATAGGCAGGGATAGTTGGATGATGAAAATTTTACATTCACGAGGGGTAGTGAAAAGTCATATAATCATGAGGGTAGTGAAAAGTTGCATATAAATAGGGCGTGAAATTAATATTGTACTAGAGGGGTGGTTTGGACCAGGTGCTAGTAGGGAAATTACACATCCACGGGGTATGAAGGAAAGTTGCACGTCACTCGTAAAATAGTTGGCTGTGGCAGTATCTGAAGTTGCACATCCACAGCTAGACAGTTGGCCGATGCAGCAAACAATGAAACACAACCATGGAAAGGTGGAAAGTTGCACATCAACTATTAGGCAGTTGACGTGCACAACACATGAATTTGCACATTTCACTAGAGAAGGAGGTAGTTTGGGGGTGGAGGCGCCCACTAGTGAAAACTACACATATACGGGTAGGCGAAAAGTTGCACATCCACTATCATGTAGTTGCACATCGACTGCTAGGCAGTTGCATAAAACGGAGACTAAATTGCACAATTTTTTTAACGAAACATACCCATACAGAATCTAATTTCGAAGCACGTTGCAAGAGTTTTAACGGTGAAATAAGATCTTGATTTCAACATGACGTTTGGAAGTTATGGGTACTGAATAAATTTTGAGGTACCGGGCATTCAATACAAGCGCATGTTATGTAGCCAACTTAGTATCACCGTGTGTGCAACTTAGTATCACCATGTTATGTAGCCAACTCCGCAGTCGGGCGTGAGCACCTCCCATGACAATTCATGTGCGACTATGCGGACGAGATCGTGCAACTCTGTGGCCATGCATATATGACTGTGCTGATAAAAGTGTGCAACTCCGCAGCCATGCGTGAGCACCTCCCACGATAACTCATGTGCGACTATCCGGATGAGATTGTGTAACTCTATGGCCATGCATGTGCGACTGCACCGACAAAAGCATGCAAGTTCGCGGCGGGGCATGAGAACCTTCAAAAACAATTCATATGCGATTATGCGGACCAAATTATGCAACTTTGTGGTCATGTATGTGACAACTAGGACTACTATGTGTACAACTGTAACTACTATGGATGCCAACAAAAAAATAGTAAATAATAGATCAACTTACACGTAGATCCCCAATTCTCTGAGCAACCTAACACGTTTTAGAGTGAATCGACGACTCAATCTGCAGCCGATCTCACCATGAAAACATCCAGACCCTGGTATCATACCAACAACGAGGAAACGACATCAGGAACAACACCCCATCATCCACATGAAAGTCCAAACAACTGATAAAATAGCAAATACTCCCTCCGTCCGGGTTTATTAGGCCTCTTAGCATCACAAGCATGTTCACTTTTATAAGGCCCCGCGTTGGAAAGGTGCATGCATGCAACTATTTCATTGGTTACATTGAAAGCTATTGTTGTTGGTGCCATGGCTGAAAAATTAATACACTTCATGTGTGTTTTTTCATTGGCTGCATGCATATGAGAGAGTGTATTGAGAGTGGAGTGGAAGAATTAATGTGAGCAAATTACTACTCCTTCCGTTCCTAAATACTTGTCTTTCTAGACATTTTAAATGACTACTACATACGGATGTATGTAGACATATTTTAGAGTGTAGATTCACTCATTTTGCTCCGTATGTAGTCACTGGTTGAAATGCCTAGAAAGACAAGTATTTAGGAACGGAGGGAGTATGTGTTTTGGTCTAAAAGAAGTTGTCTTTAGGCCTAATAAACCCGGACGGAGGGAGTACAAATAAAGAGAGACAGAGTAGTACTAGCAAGTCCAAACTAAACGGGGGTAAGATATGAGATTCCTGCACAAATTTCCAACTTTTTTTCATGTGATCAAAGCGTGCAACAACGACAACACTTCATGTTACTACTGGAGATGGTGCCGGACCACGGTAACGAAATCCTTGGCTAAGGTTGTTTTGTGAAACTGTGAATTCAACCAGAGTCACTTAAGTACAGTCGAGGAAGCCAAAGGCTGGGGAGATGGAGTCGGCAGCGAATGATTCCTGCGGGATCGGGCCTGGAAACCAGCGAGGGAGCCGCCGCGGGTAGGAGAAGAGGAAGGGAGCCGGCGTGGGGGACGGTGACGCACTCCGGTGGCCGGTCAGCGGCGGTCGCCGGAGGCAATGGAACTGGTGGCCGCGCGCATCCGCATCTCTCGTGCGTACGTGGCGGTGGGGATCGGGCAATGGGGGAGAGGATGGCTGCGGGGAAATGTCGTAGTGGCCAGGGTGGGCGTGTCGCCCGACCAGGTGGCTCCTGGATCAGATCCAACGGCGCACGAGCGGCCGCTCGCGAGGACAGAATAGCGCGCATGCACCAAGAAGATTTTTGGGCATTTTAAATTGTGCATTTAGGATTATATGGTAAAACATGGGGATGCCCCAGTGTCGTCACAGGCTTATTGGGGCGGGCACCCCTCTCGCATAATTAAGCGAGCCTGTAGCACTCCACATTTCCCTTTTGCTGCTTGAAGGATCATGCTTTTACCAGGACGTACCCCTTCCCATCTTAAAGACCTCGCATCCATGCGCTCGCTCCCTCCAGCCGAGGTGGGAAAAACTCCATTTTAAACCCTGAACTTGTAGAGGTTAGGCGAAACGAACCCTCAAGTCCAAATCCCGGTCATTTCAACCCTGAACTGTATAATCCCGGTCTAGATCAAACCTTGACGAATGTCAACCGGGATTTCTCTGGCTGGGCTCTGCTGGGCCACCCCATTTGTTCTTTTTTGTCTGCAAAAAAATTGTCTTTTTTTTCTGTTACACGGGAGCTCGACCCGACGCATGCAGTGACACCTAGCTGGGCCGGCCCATGGTGTACAATAGCGTCCGTACTAGCGTAACAATTATTCTCAAAAAAAAAGTAGCATAACAATTTGATTGTCGAAAAAGATAAAACAACAAGTCCTACGATTCGAACTACGAACCTGTAGATCCGAAGGAGACTTGCTAAACCAGTCAACCTAACAAGCCTGTGTTACCAAACTGGAGTGCGCAAGTTTAAGAAAAAAAGTTAAACGCAGAATCAGGGCGGGTTTTTTGGTATCCTTTCCTGCATTTTTTAAAAAAAAGAGTAATGTTTGAAAATCTGACAATTGTTGAACGCGTGAATCTTTTCCCAAAGAAAGTGATTTTTTCCCAAATCCATTGAATTTTCTTTTGGAAAACTGTGAGCTTATTTTCAAAATCATTGTACTCTTTCTAAATCTGTGAACATGGAGTGTACCCGTCCTCCGCGCTGGGCCGCCCCATTTTTTCTGTTGCACTGCTAAAGAAATGCGAGCACCTTTTTTATGTAATGCGTGAACCTTTTCTCAATATGTTTGTTTCAAATTCATGAATCTTGTTACAAAACCCGTGGACCTTTTAATATACATTGAACATTTTTTTGATACACAACGAAAATTTCTTATATACACATTAAACATTTTTGTGATATACGCTAAACAATTTGTAAATACATAACAAACACTACAGTGATATGTGCTAAACAATTTGAAAATACACAATGAACGTTACTGTGATGAATACTGAACAATTTGAAAATACATATTGAACATTTTTTTCATATACACTGAACATTTTTTTCTTATATGCTGAACATTTTTAAGTACATAAATGAATATATTTTTAATATACGAACATTTTCATAAATATATGATGAACATTTTCTTAATACCTGATAAACTCTTGTATAATACACAAAAAAGAAGAGTAGTAAAAATAAACAGAAGAAACACAGCTTGTTCATCATATTAAAGTATTATTAATGATTAAAAATACACAATGAAACATTTCCTTGTAATGTATTAATGGAAGAAAAAGAAAAAGGGAAAAAAAGATAAAGCCAGAAACAACACGAAAGAACCAGAAATGAAAAGGCAGAAAGAACATGCAAAAACCAGAAAAAAAACAAAAAGATAAAATAAAACAAAAAGTCAACAGCAGAAACGGACTAAAAACAAAACAGTGAACGAGCAATATGCGCTGCTGCGAAATGGGCCGGCCCACCCGCGGGCGCTGTGGGGTGTAGCCACTGCTGTTGGCTGCCCACGGGCGGCAAATAGGAAACCGCCACCAATCCCGGCCATTCTTCGCATTCCCTGTCTGGCAAACGGATCCAGGGTCTGATTTAGACCGGGATTATACAGTTCAGGATTGAAACGACCGGAATTTGGACTTGAGGGTTTGATTTGTCAAAGCTCTACAAGTTTAGGGTTTAAAATGGACTTTTTCCGCCGAGGTGGGACTAATTTGTCGCTGAACCGAGATTTTTTACGAGGCCGATGCTAAACCTGCCACGGACAAACAGGCCTATACAAGTGCCCTCGTCATCCTAAATCACACATTGGCCCGTCGCGATTAGGCTTGCTTTGCGGGAGTAACAGTGTTTAATGATCTGGTTAAACATATCAGACATAGGGGATGTAGCTCAAATGGTAGAGCGCCCGCTTTGCATGCGGGAGGCACGGGGTTCGATCCCCCGCATCTCCAACATAAATTGGTTTTTATCAACGCATCTCCATGTCGCCATCAAGTCTAGTTTATCCTAGTTATTGTTGGCATCATTGTTTGTCTCGTTCTCTCCTTCTTTGAGGGTGATGTTCTCACCATTAGATATCAACGCATCTCCATTCTTAAGTCTTTTCTATCAACGCATCTCCATTCCTAAGTCTTTTCTATCAACGCATCTCCATTCCTAAGTCTTTTCTATCAACGCATCTCCATTCCTAAGTCTTTTTTTAATGTATTTTCAGGCCATCGCCAAGTATGCTTCTTCATATCGCCGTTATATTATTTTGCTATATATTTCATCATGTCACCATTAGATTTTTCCTTATCTATTTTGTCATGTATTATGCCACCATTAGGTTTATTTTCCCCATCTATTATGTCCTTTATTTTCATGCCACCGTTAAGTCTCCTTTTTTTCCTCGGTGCAAATAAAGTCTTATTTTTCCTAGTTGTCATCATCGATTTTCTCGTGCTCTTCCTCTTTGAGAGCTGATATTTCCATGGTTGATGGCTCCAACAATTTTCCTTGGGAGGTCCCAATGGCAAGCGTGATTCTATCTCTTACTAGTAGAACGCCCGTGCGTTGCTACGGGCTATAATGCATACAAATAAAATAAATAAGTGATTAAGATCATCTTCAAGGTGGAAGCTCATTTCTTCATCATACGTTTGGGTGTTTGAAATTTGAACATAGAACCGGCGCATCACCGAATGTGACGTATACCCAAGAAAAAAAACTAAAACAATGATCTGGGTTAACTAAAATGTCCTCCTTCCATAAATTTACTTCGCTCCATTTTTATTTTTAAAATCAACCCCTCCTTTATTAATTGGCTACAATTGTAGCATCAGAGACAATAAGAGGAATAATAGCCATCGGGGCTGGCTACTTTATTGTTTCCTCTATCAATGTTCAAAAACAATATTACTGAAATCTAAAGACATGAAATAACAAGCATCGAAGATCGCGCTGGCCACCGAAGATGAGTATTCCTCTTTGAGTGCTGAAATCACCACCACGCTATCTGAATTTACTTCAATTTTGCTGCACCCAGCTGTGCGGGAGAGGTTTAGGCCAAACCTAACTGCAATTGCTTCTGCTATGAAAGCATCATAGCAGATTTCAAGTTTTTCATTTGCTGCAGCTATAAACTTACCGTTGTGGTCTCTGATGACAACACCTATAGAGCCTTCAATTTACTTCGTTCCATTATGCCATGCACATTGCTACGATTACTTGCGATATACAAATTTAAATGTAGCATATGCTTGGTCTGGAACGGTAATCATGGTTACTCGCTTGAACCACGTCCCTCCATGGGCACCTCACACACTGCTTATCCCCACAAGCCATGGCCATATGACAACAAATCATATTGTCGGTCCAAGCAGAAACCCCATGGCGGCATGCCCCCGCAAGTAGCACATTTCAGAGAGCTCTTCCATGTCTATGGAGATGAGGGAGAATCTGGATATGTACCTCCATTGCCGGTGTCTCTCTGCCCTCCCTATGTCACCGTTCATTACCTAGGTTAGCAAGCGCCTAGATTAGACGATGGTGAGTCACATCTTAGTCATGCCTACTTCCTTAGAGCTTTCATCTCCACCTTGTTTCTGGTCGTTCGCTTATATAACCCCCTAGCTTGAAGGAAGTCTTCGGGCATTTGAATGTTCCTGCTCATTTTGAGCAGTATTTTGGTCATCAAGTCCATGAATATAACTTAATTTTATTTTTTAAAGCTTAGCACTCAATTTAGATACTCCGAATAGTACATATTTTTCCTAAGTAGACTAATTCAGGTATAAACTTCTTTTAGGGGAGCACAAACTTAATCTGAGCACATCACTTAATAGCAAAATGGTTTACTTTTTGTTTCAAGCAGAAGAAAAATACTGTGTGCAAGTTAATGTGATCAAAGCATTGGTATTGGTCACCACTATAGTACACCTAACAGGATACAACCAAGAAATCAAATACACTCGTTTAGCCAATTGCTTATACACAAGAATCTCTAGTGGGTCACTTGTTTGTATCACTTGATGTCAACTAATCTCTTTTAAGTGCAAGTCTCTCCACAAAAATAGAGATTTTAGCAGACAATCTTTCAAAAGGAATAGAATATCATATGCAAATGCATGTCATGTGAGGGGACAAAGAAACTTATGGAGCATGTTGCTTGAGCATCTTTCATAGAGGGGAGTTCCCTCAAAGGAATTGAACCTGCTGTTGTGAAGTCCTAATGTTCATACTCATACAAGAAACAATCATAATGGTTGTGTGCTAGAAGATACAGAGTATAGTTATAGAAGATCAGTCCTTAAAATGCATATTCAAACCACAGGTTTCACAAAAAGAGAACTCTATAGGAGCCCAGGAGCTTGAGAAATAAAAGAGGCATTCATCGTAACAAAACACACTTATTTAAATGATTCGAGCTGTATTCTGGGTCTGATTGCGTGTTGCTGCTCCTGTTTAAATGGTTCGAGCAAGTATAACGTCTCTAGGTGCTCGCCAACCATGGCCAAGCCATCGCAAGCAATGCCGCTCCAACTACCAAGGCAATAGGACCAAACCTTCAAAATGCACAACTCATCAGCACTTTATCTCACCAAGTCACCATGGATAAAGCCTCTGACTCAATGATGCCGCTCCAACTATCAATGCAATAGGACCAAACCTACAAAACACACAACACTCATCAGCAATTTAACTCACCATGGATAAAGCCTCTGACTGAATTATATATAAACTGAAATCACATAATGATAACAATAGTTAGCATAACCTTGAGTGCCATTGATCGCATTCAGAACACGCAAAAGCCTCATTCAGTGAAAAATCTAAACAACAAAAAAACAACAGCATGACCTGCTTAATAACCTAAAAGATACTATATCATTTTTGTCCATCACGGGCCTTGAACTTTTGTATTCCTTAGTTGATCTACTCATTGATTTGTGTTTGCTGAGGTATGTATAATTATTTGAAAGATCATCCATGCATGATGTATGAGTTGGCCACGACGCAAAGAATAGTTATATCAGAGTTAAGAAAGACGAATGAATAAATCAAGCTTGGGCTACGCCACTCAAAACATAGTCTGTGTCATATTCAATTAGGATGACATTAACTACCCAGAGTCTCCTCATCTAGAATCGGGATGGATAGCAGTTAATGCAGATATTAACCCCGATCTTGGATGGTAAATTATATTTTGGACTCCTTTCAACTATGAAACCAAGGAAAAAACCACGGTTAATAAAATGTAGAAGATTAAATAACTAATACAGTTGTGTTAAAATATGATACGGGAGTAATTGTTGGGTTGCAACCTGAAACATTCCATCAGCGATAATCCCTGCACCCAGTAAAATTTGAAACATCGCTCAAGGAAGGAGATAATTGGTACACTTGCTTAGAAATTGAACAGATGAAGAAAATTTGATCACTTAAACAATAAATGAAGTAAGGTAGCTATTATTTCTGATACTGGGAAGCTACAAAATAGAACATTACATCAGGAAAGAATATGAGTCATTTTGATCTAAGTGTGTTAAATTAATCGGTCAGCAATCTGGTGTAACCAATAATTCTAAAATGTCATTTAGAAACATGTCTCTACTGAATCAACATCGTAGCATCTCAAAAGATTACTCAATGAATAAAATTTCCATGTAACATAATTGGTCGTACAAGAAGACTTAGATAGGCATCATGGTATAATAGTTTGGTGTCAAGACTGTATATACATTAGAATTTTCTTCTCGGGCATGGTCTGGCCAACTGACCACACCCCAACCAGAAGTTTGTATCCATAACTTTCGTTTGCACTACTTCCAACATTTTGTTCCAATTGTTAGTCATCAAAGGGAAATTGGATACTGCACATGACCATATGTGATAAAACATACTTCATAGAGCACATGAACTATGAAAGGGAGTACTGCACTTGGCACCTTCCACATGTTAGAGCGAGATAGAACATGACAAATAAAAGATCATGCTTCTCATCTTTAATAGTTCCAAGGCGACTAAACTTACCCCTGTTTTCAACACCTTCCACATAATTCTAGCCACTTAAATTATCCTCCCTGTTGAGCGGCACTTGAAGGTGCTAATCATCTACAAAACTCCTCAACAACAGGAGTTACATTATCATCTGAAGGATCCCTGAGAAAAGCCTAGCCAAAACCAGTAATTATGAGTATATCACAAGATTGCTCAACAAAGAAAAAATATAGACCGCATATCTAGTCTAGAATATAGATAGGTGAGAACTCCTAGGCCATATTTTAAGATGCACACAGATCATGCTTTTCAGCTCACCGGACACTGTCCCTATCAAGTCGAGATAGGCCATACCATAATTTTCTTTACGGCACCCAAAACAAGAATTAATTTTTGGCTATTTGTTATATGGCCTGCTCTTTTTTTGTAACAAGTAGCTACATGTCAGTCTGAAATAAAATTTCTCAAATATGTGCATGATACCTGAGCAGTTACTCCCAGTAATATCAATTGAAATTTTTGGCATTATACAACCATATCCTTGGAGCAGTCTATGATTCCGATCGAAGGGATCTGCCTGCCGGTGCACATTTGACGAATGCATGTTACATTTTTACAGAAAGTAAGGCCTACAAACTGAACTGAAACAACATTTTAAGCATGTCCATATTGAAATTTGAAACTGATCCCTACAATGACGAGGAACCGCAACACAGAAGGCTACCTGAAACAATCAGTAGGTGTTTCGTTGATCATTTGCCATGACATCCTTCACACCTCAGGCATGATGGCCGGCCCTGGTGACTTCTCCTCAGCGGATCCCTCCAAAGGTGCTGCCGACGACGTTGTCCCTGCGGCGCCGCTCCTCGCTGATGTTGTCGCCTAATGACTGTCCGATGTCAAGACTTCTCTAGAATAAGGAGTTAGTGACCAATATTATCAACATATTTTTATCGTCTTGTCAATAAGCTAGATTCTTAGTGTTGAACAATACCGAATTTGTCGAATCTTCTTACCAATTTGGGTCACTAAACAAATTCAAAAGATATGATGTCCTTGTCTCAAATGATATGACCAAATTGCGAGTAAAATCTGACCAGAAACAAATAAAACGAATTATCTACAAATATATTCATAAGGTGGTAACCAGAAAGAAACTTCTTTCTGAGCTCAAACCCTCCATACTCTCGATGTTCTGAATCACAAATGTCTTTGACTTACCAGGAAACCTTCTGAATAATAATTACCAATAAATCTATGAGCCATGGTTTTGAGAACAACATATGAAAAGAGTTCAAGTACGTATGCCCCTGAAAATGCAGTGTGGTTGGTAATTATTCTTATATTCCAACATTAAAGAGTTAAGTGTTTTGATAAAATGTTGCTTGCTCATCATAAGCACAAACACTTTGTTAAAGACATTTTATTACTCAAGCAAAGTAAATGCTTATGTGTAGAACAGAACAGAAGATGTAACATGGAAATTATGTTTGGTTTTGGGAAGGGTGACAAACCTGCATCTCTATCGGACAAAAGATTTTTCTTAGTTGGCCGGCCTCATCTAGAACCTGAAAGAAATATATTTATAAGGGTCTATTGTGCCGCAACCACATAGTAACATATATAACAAAAAATGGTGCACGAAGAGTTTGAGGTATGATGCGAGAGCTTCATCTTTGCTTTGTGTTTTACGCTTCCAGCGGCGCTGCCGGTGAAGACATAGGCAGGCACAACCGTGTGATCGAAGATGTTGACATGACATGGGTGGGGCGGCGGCCAGCGGCGCTCTGGCGGGTTGCAGGGACTGGTCCAGATGGTGGCGGTAGACCAGAGGCTGGAGGCGGCAATGCACCGCCAACGAGACGAGGGACGGGTTGGGGCTGGTTGTGTTGTAGGGTTGCCTCGTGAGGGCTGGGCTTGGTTAGCTATCTCCAACCCAACAAAAAACAATTCATCGATTGAAACATACTTCTTTGTCCACCCGGAGGCCTAAGGGTCCATTTGTCCCGTCGATTCTACAGATACCGCCGGCCCACTATTTTCCCATCAATGAATTCCTGCAATCTGTCTTTTTTATAAGGAATTGTTTTCCTCCTGGTTCCACCCAACTTTACTGATCGAAACCACAGCAAACTCTACAATCTAGCTTCCTCCACACCCTCGTGTATCTCATCAAGGTCCTCAAGTTCCTCACTCTCTGGAGACAGAAGGGCAACTGTCGAGGGAGGCGCATGGCGGGGTTGTCGGAATCATCCTGATTTCACAAACGAGAGCATCGTCGAATCTCTCTGAATCCACATCGCTAAATATTGGCAGTCTGCTACCATGTAAATCAATCAAAAAGACTTACATGAACATAATCTTGGCACCGCGTCAAGGCACATACCTGGATCTAGGGAAAACTCCATTGAAGACAACAGGTTTTGTTTAGAAAGTTCTTGGCCACCCTACTCGTGTTCTTCACTGGCCTGATCCATGTGGCCCAACACGTTAGCATTCACACCGGCACGACCGACTATTTCCGGATGTTGTCTTTCCCTGCAGAGAAAAAACAGAAAAATGAGCCCAACCAATATGACAACTTAATTTGCAAATTAACAAGAAAAATTAGAAGGCATGACAGTACACAAGTTTGATAGTTTTTTGTGAAAAGAAAGATACAAAATTTAAATTAGGTGGAGTACTTGCTTATCAACACCATTGCTGATACAGTAGTATCATTCCCTCTGGTTCCTTCACTATCACATCCGTCCATTTTCATGACCTGCTGAATTCCAATACATTTAGGAGCAGTGGCGAAGGACGGAGGAAAATCAAGGTGGGGCTCACTCTAAACTCCAGAGCACAAAAGAAATGGTTTGATGCAAAGCAAAAACAAAGTATTTGACACCTTGACCACTACTATGCATGATCTTCAGTTGACAGAAATTCATAAACTTATATTGCATCGCTCTAAATTCAGAAAAAACGAATTAACAACTATGGTGACCCCTGCCCCTTTGCGTTTGCTGACCCCTGCCTCTCCCCTTCATGTCCAACTTGGATTCAAATGATGGACGGGCCGGCGGCGGCGGTGGGTGATAGTGGAAGGCGGGGGGCGGCGGCGGCGAAGTGGGAAGATTGAGGCGGCGGCGGCGGAGCGGGGAGATTGGGGCGGCGCTGCATCGCTAGATGAGGGAGATAGGGCGGCCGCATGGAAATCGTGTGGATCGAGAGATGGATGGTGGCGTATGTTTTTTTTTCAGTTTGCACGGGGTGGTGGGAGGTGGGCGAAGGTTAACCGACGAAAAAAAACCGGACGAAAGTGGTGGGACGAAAATTGACCGGCGGAGACTACCAACTGCTCCATTAGGAGTAGAGATAATCATGACATCCTGCATTCATACATAGGGTTTGTAGAAAACAAATCAATCCACTTACATAAGAACGTAAGTTATATTTCGTCTACCACCAGTCCACCATCAGCCTACTCATAGCTCAGACGAACTAACATCCAAAACAAGTCACTCAAGAATGCTCAACTTTGACTGCATTGACCTGACCAAAAAGGTTATCTTCTTCTCCAACCACCTCTACCGATTTTGTCATATCTTTTCATGCCATAATTAAATTTGTTTTTATCTATTAATGTCACCTTTAAGTCTCCTTTTGCATACCATTTCATATTGCCCTTAGAGTCTATCTTTTTCTATCTATTTTTTCATATCTACTCAGGTCATCATTAAGTCTTATTATTCCTAGTTATTATTGTCATTGTTGTTTTTCTCATTCTCTTTCTCTTTGAGAGCAGATAATCTCACTATTAGGTATTTTTTATCTATTTTGCCATATATTTTCGTGCCACTGTGAAGTTTCTCTTTCTTATATTTGCATTCCATCATTAAGTTTATTTTCCCATCTATGTTGTCCTATATTTTCATGCCTCCATTAAGTCCTTTTTTCCTCTCAGCGCAAAAAAAAACTTGTTTTTCCTAGTTATTGATATCATCATCAGGATTCTTATTTTTGTCCTCTTTGAGAGCACATGTTTCCATGGTTGATGGCTCCACAATTTTCCTTGGGAACTCCCTATGGCAAGCGCTATTCTTGCTATTCTTTCTCTTTATCATAACATCTTGCATTTATACATATGGTTTGTAGAAAAGTTATATTTTTACCACCATCAACACTACTCATAGCCCGGAGAAACTAACGTCCAGACAGGTCACTCCAAGGCACTCAACTTTGACTACGTCGATACGAGTGAGAAAGTTATATCATTCTCGAACCACCTCAAATGACTGGTGGTTTAATTTCTTATTTATTTTTTATTTCAGCATAATTTATATGGAAGCTAACATTGCAGTCAGTGTTGTGTGTTTCAGTGTTTGTCATCTCTAACGATTGTTAATGGAATGAACGTCACGACTAGCATGGGATATCCCTTCCTAACTATCGGTGCTTCATGTGTAGCACTTTTGAATCATGCTTTACTAGAGATGTTGATGGCATTATCACGTCACCAACTTGTGCTATGACCCATGGGGGCTTATATCTCATGGTCACAAACTACAAAGCAATCCCCGTGCATTCTTGTATACTCCATCAGCACACCGCCGCTATTGCAGCGGACAAGTTTGACAGTATCACTTCTCGTGATGTCGTTAATCGATCAATTGCTAACCCATGGCTCGATTGTAACCTCCAAATGACCCCGCATGAAGTGGACCTAGAATGGTTGCCATGACCGTGTTAGGCTTGTGTTGTATCCTTCCCTCATATGTTCCTTTTAGACATCATGAGTGCTGCAACATGAAGTGACAATAGCTTGTTGTGGAGGCCAAAAACTAAGGGCACTTACTAATTTTAGATTAGGTGGATCGAGCAGATATGCTCATCTGAAATAAGATCAGTCATCTTCTCTCATATCTTTGGGACACCCATGAACAACAATAGTATTCATGCGTAGAGGAGTGGAGCACTAGTTGCCTCGACAATGTTTTAGTGCAGTACTCCCCATTCTGTTGGACTCCGGTACAAATCTGAAGTAGGATGTTTGACCATGGAAAATCGAATGTTTTCATTGCAAATTACGTTCTCCGAGGATGTCAAGTTTAGTTGGCGAGTATGGCAAATCCGCCTCAGTTTATTTTTCGTGAGAAAATTGTCGTCCTTGCAAACTAAATTTGTCATCATCGCGCCAACATAAATTTCCATCAATAACGTTAAATTCTTCATGCTTAAAAATCTGACAGTGTTTTCGTTTCTTTTTACTTTGTGTATTAGGCTTGTCTGAAGTCAAACTTCATAAAATTTGACCAAATTTGTACTCCCTCCCTATCAAAATATAAGGCGTTTTTTAGGCTACTTTAGCCTAAAAAAAGGTCTTATATTTCAGTATAGAGGTAGTACTAAATATTATCAATATTTTAGTATAAAGCGTATTTCCAAGTGTTTTATACTTAAGATAAAATTAATATGTGAAGTTTGCACCGTAACTCCGAGTCAACTCGGATTCCAACTGGACTCCGATTGGCCCTAGTCGTGTCCGACTCGGCTATGTCTCCCCAGTGGCCCAGTCCCCACCGAGCCGTCTGTGAAATTAAGCCCGTGTCCGTGTTTGTTTGATAGCCATTACCTCATTACCTAGTAGGATTAGAAATAATACTCGTGTAGGTTAGCTTATTATGTCCTGCCTACTATAT
>NC_041392.1:64489523-64492786 GCF_002162155.2 Triticum dicoccoides
TATTGATCAAGTCGATTAGTTAGCTTAGCTACGTTTCCGGCCGTCGGCGAGATCAGGCGCGTGAGCTTGATTCGTTGGTATACTAAATACGCTGTGCAACTCGCGACATGTTGGACATCCATCGGTCAATGGCGTCCCAGCCCCGGAGCCCCGCCGCTCCGGCCGACGACGGCGCCAACAACGGCGACTTTCTCCCCGCGGACGAGCTGCAGGAGGTGTTCTTGCGGCTGCCGTCAAAGTCTCTCGCCCGCCTCCGGACAATCTGCCGGTCGTGGCGGTCCATGCTCTCCGCCCCGCTCTTCGTCGCCGCACACGCGACCCGCTCCCGCGCGGACTCCATCTTCGTCGTCGCCGTCCACCACCCTGGTCACCAACTAGTCGACATCAACCTCGTGGACGTGTCCACCGGCGCCGTGCTGAGGTGCATGGACGGGCTAGCCCTAGCCAGGCGTCGATTCTGCGTGGGCGGCGAGCTCCTCTGTTTCGTGGAGCCTACACCTGGTGGCGGCGCAGGCGCAGTCCAGGTCCTCGACCCGGCCACAGGCGCCACCACCGACGTCCTTCAACCCGGCGACGCCACAGACGGTGGCACCATGACCGACGTCCTCCAACCCGGCGGCGCCACGGCGCCACAAATTCACACCGGCTGCACCGCCTCATTGTACTTGGTCGGGCACGTGCCCACCACGGGAGAGCACAAGGTGCTCCACATCACCGACGTCCGCGGCAAGCAGGCGTGCGAGGTCTTCACCATCGGAGCCGCCGCCGGCCGCAACAACATCCGCCAATGCCAGCGCTGGAGGCCAGCGCAGAGCCCTCCGATGCGCGTCGACTCGATCCCCCGACGCAGAGCCGTTGTCAACGGGGTCGCCTACTTCCTGCCCTCCAATCACAACGGGCGCTGCCTGCCGGACTACGACAGCGTCGCCGCGTTCGACCTCGAGAAGGAGGAGTGGAGGCCCGCTCCCATCCGGGGCCCGCTGAGCAGCGAGCGTCCGGGCCACTGCGACCAACTCCTGCGTTTCAGCCTGGCCGAGCTGAATGGCCGCCTCATCATGGTCCATCACAACTACCAATGCAAAACCATCGACATGTACTCCCTCTCCCTGACGGACACGGGGGAGGGGGTAGAGTGGTCGAGGGGGCCATCTCTACGTCTCGACTCTGTTCTCGACCGTAACCGTAAAGGGGAAACTCTGGCACAACTACTGATGGAGCTGGACGACGGGAGGATCGTGCTCTTTGTACCAGGGACTAGCGTCGTGCGGGTGTATGATCCAAGAAAGGAGACTAGGACGGACGTGATGGAGATGCCTCGGTGTGGTATTGTTGGGTGCTACAAAGGTAGCCTCCTTCCGTTTCGTGTGGTAGGTGAAGCCGGGTGTGTTTGTGGATGAACTTGTACTCGAATTTAGTTCTACTCTAGTTTAGATAAAAATTTACTTTGGTATCTGAGTTTTCATGGTTTGTCTGTATCCGTCGCAATGAGATTCTCAAGTCCGCTCTCATGAATCAATAACCATCAGCATTACATTTCTTTTCTTTCATATTTTTCTTCCAATAAGTAGTTGCGCACACACCGCATCAATCCACTCCTTGAGCTTTCTTAACACATCCCTACAACCCACGGAAAAGAGAAACTAAATCTCTAACTCCCAAAATTTACACGCAAACTACGGATCTTTCAAAAAATTAAACTCAATGCACTTGGGTCTTAACATGAAAAGTGGGTGGATCGCACACTTGGCTAGCGTGTAGTTTCTTACATATATACCATCTTAATGCATTCCTACGACCCAATGAAACTAAAATAAATATCGAAACACCACATATATGTTGATTAGTCCATTAAAATGCCGCATCGTGGAAAGAACCAACTGCCAATTGTCTAATGAGGGAAATGGTGGGCCTAGGAACGTGATGAATCCATTGCAAGATCGTGACAGAGAGATCCAGGCGGTTGGGCGTGGGCGTGACTCAAGGAATTGACATGGGAGGTGCATAGCCCAGACGGTTGTGGAGAGAGAAGAGAGATCTCTACATTTCTTCATTTTTATCGTCGTTCGTCCTTCAATCGGATTGACGTGGCTTCGACTTACAATCATCTCTCTTTCTCTTCAGTCTACAACTTCCCAGCCCTAGTCGATTTCCATATCTGTCGCAGCCTCCTCGACCTCTGCACCTCCTGCACATGACGATGGCGCTACTTCTAGCACACTCGGGTATTTGTATGAGCTCTCGATCTGGACCGCGCCAACCCTCATATCCCATCTCCACCCCACCACCCACCACCATCTCAATGTCCAATTTTAAAAATGTTGAGTGGTGTTAAAAATATACTTTGTTCAATCATGTAACTTTCAAAAAATAACAAAGACGAACAAGCATAAACGAAAAAGCAAACAAAAGACAAAAATAACAAGGAAAGAGAACAAAAATGAAAAATGAAAAGAAAGGAAAGAAAACCACGAAAGCCAAATGCAAAACGTGAAAACTGGACATAAACCGCGACAACTGGGACATGGAAATCTAGTAGAGAAAATGGAGAAATAACACGAAAAACCATAGAGAACTGCCTAAGCCACATATCGGTGCCCATGGGCGATTGCCTCGCTATATACATTGTGTGTTTAGTGTTTCCACCACATTCAAACCCACATTAAATAATACTAACCTATAATATCAAGAAAAAAAGTGTGAATCTATTATGAGTTATAAAAACGGAAGACCAAAAGGCAAAAGAGCAAACCATCTGGTCATGTATACCGATAATTTCCGTTTCACACACAAGTCCAGAATCTATTACGGTTTCTTTTTCGTTTTAAGCGATTTTTTATTGGTTTTTCTTCTTTGATCTTTTTCTAGGCAAAACCATATTCATTTTTTGTTTTCTTTTGTTTTATATGTGTTTCCTTTCTAGGTGTTTCACACGTTCTTCTTTATTTATTGATTTATTTTCCTATAAATTTATCATTTTTTCGCGAGGTAAAGGTAGATTTCATTAAGCCAAGGAGGCTTCTCAGCCTTCGAAAGGTTTACAATACAGTCTAAACTCGATCGCAACCAAACAGCCGTGCGCGGGGTACTACGTCCATACGCGGCGAGCGTATGACTAACTTTATTTTTATGAACGACTAATATGAACATGTATCATGCGTGCATGGATACATTTTTTCAATCTACAAACTTGTTTCAAAATTCTCCCTCCGCCCCAAAATAATTGTCTCAAGCTTAGTACAACTTTATACTAGAGCTAGTACAAA
>NC_041392.1:64492957-64497938 GCF_002162155.2 Triticum dicoccoides
AATAGTTTAAAAAAATATTTGGTAAGCATTTTTAATACATAATGAACATTCACAAACATGTAATTATTTTTTTAATACACGATAAACCCTTTTACATACATGGTAAACCTTTTTAAAAATATGTGATGCACATTTTCACATATGGGATGAACATTTGTTAAATACGCAATAAATATTTTTCAAAATACAGGACAGATATTTATACACACAAATCTAAATATTTATTTACATGCCTTAATATACTGTTCTCTATTTTAAACTGTTTTTATTTCTATAATTTATTAGTTGAATAAAAAAAGGTGAAAAATATATAAACGAGTAAATTGGGCAGCGCCCACTTACGCTGGGGTGTGCGTTGCTCTTCGTATCCGGCGCCCTACGCGCGGAATAGGAGGTCCCGGTCGTCGTGGGACGTGGGAGACCGAAATCACTTCCTCGCCCCAAAATCTTGTCGACGGCGCCGCCGCCGCCGCCCCCGGCACCTCCTCCCGAGGCTTGTAGCGCTTCGCGACGGCAGCACGCCCTGTCCCAGCTTGTTAGCTCCGACGCAGATCCTCTTTGGCGCCCTCCGTGTCCAGTCTAGCTCGGCCGGCGATGGCAGCGGAGCAGCGGTCGGAGAAGAAGAATCCGCCGCCGGAGAAGAAGGCCCCGCTCCCGAAGGTGGTCACGCTCAACAAGGCCCTCAATTTGGTGAGCCCCGCATCCCTCAAAAAGACCCGTCGGTTCCTCTTCCTCCTGTTTCTCTCCTAGCCAAGATGTGTTCGATGCAATCCTCTGTGCTTAAGATTGGTCGCACCTGGTATGTAGTATATTGTACATAGAACTTGCAGCGCTCTCTGTTATTTCTATTTAGGTGATTGCTGTGTCTCCAAAGCAACCGATGCTGCGCCGAGAGCCATCGCCACGATGCCGTATATGTTTTTCTATTTGTTGAGTGCTTGATAGGATTGTGTATCAGTGTATTTGTTGAGTGCTTGATAGGATTGTGCCATACTCACCCATTTCATATGTCATTCTTAGGCCCAGACATGGGTGGACAAAATGAGCTCTCTGGAGCCGGATGAGCTGAATGATAAGGATTTCGAGGGTCGGCCGTCAGGGTATATAATTCATCTATCCTTCTTTCTTAGTATTCATGTGTAATTGGTTTATGAGGTTGACCAATTTCGTTGTAGGCTTGGCCTTGGTGCTAGAGTGGCGCCAAACGCGAAGCGGGCAGCTCCCACCAATCCAGTGGAGAGGAGGCTGCTCAGGAAGGTGAATGCGCAGAAGAGGAAGTCAGCGGAGGAAGAGAAAATAAGTACTCAGGAGGTGAATGAGGCGAGTGATGATGATAGCGGTGAGCCTCAAGGTAGAACCAGTGCTTGTAGCAAGAAGAGGGAATTGCCTTCCGTTACTTCAATGCCATTAGGGAAGAAGACCAAGTGACAGTTTGTATGCACGGAACCCTCTAAATATTCATACATGTCTTGATGTTCTAGTCAGATTTTGACAAACCCCTAGGCGATTCTATTTTACCAGCTTACACCCTACAGTGGGTATTTGTTAAATGTAAGGGCATAGCTGGGCTGGATATTTGGCAACTCAATTTGAGCAGTTCCAGTGTTTGTAACGCCCTCGATGCGGCTATAGCTCCCACGTGTCGAGGCACGACTTAGAGACATAACCGCATTGAAAGCAATGTCGCAAGTCAGGCAATCATTACAACATCCCATGTAATACATAATAAAAAGGGGAAGATAACATAGTTGGCTTACACTCGCCACGTCACATCAGAGTACATAAATAACATTCATCATACAAATCACTCATGGCCCGACTACGGCGCCAAAATAGAAAAGACCCCCAACATGCGACAAGGCCCTGAATCTATAACCCCAACTAGGCACCACTACTGATCGTCGGGAAAGGAAACATAATAACGCTGAGAGTCCTCGTCGAACTCCCACTTGAGCTCGTACTCGTCACCTGGAGCGGAATCACCTGGACCTGCATCTGGAGTTGTAGTATCTGTGAGCCACGGGGACTCAGCAATCTCACACCCACGCGATCAAGACTATTTAAGCTTATAGGAAGGATAAGGCAAGTGTAGGTGGAGCTGCAGCAAGCGACTAGCATATATGGTGGCTAACTTATACGCAAATGAGGGCGAGAAGAGAAGGCGAAGCACGAGCGAGAAGCTAAAGGAACAACCTGCGCAAACATTACTCCAACACCGTGTCCACTTCCCGGACTCCGCCGAGAAGAGGCCATCACGGCAACACACTCAGTTGATTCATTTTAATTAATTAAGGTTCAAGTTATCTACAACCGGACATTAACAAATTCCCATCTGCCCATAACCGCGGGCACGGCTTTCGAAAGTTCAATCCCTGCAGGGGAGTCCCAACTTAGCCCATGACAAGCTCTCACGGTCAACGAAGGAATAGACCTCCACCCGAGACACACCGATCAGACTCGGTAACCCGGTACAACAAGACAATTCGACAGGCTAAAACAAGACCAGCAACACCGCCTGAATGTGCCGACAAATCCCGATAGGAGCTGCACATATCTCTTTCTCAGGGCACACTCAGATAGGTCAAGCTACGAGTAAAACCAACCCTCAAGTTTCCCCGAGGTGGCCCCGCAGGCTGCCCAGTTCGGACCAACACTCAGAGGAGCACTGGCCCGGGGGGGGGGGGTTAAAATAAGATGACCCTTGAGTCTGCAGAACCCAAGGGAAAGAAAAGGCTAGGTGGCAAATGGTAAAACCAAGGTTGGGCATTGCTGGAAAAGCTTTAATCAAGGCGAAATATCAAGGGGTTCCCATTATAACCCAACCGCGTAAGGAACGCAAAATCCGGGAACATAACACCGATATGACGGAAACTAGGGCGGCAAGAGTGGAACAAAACACTAGGCGAGAGGCCGAGCCTTCCACCCTTTACCAAGTATATAGATGCATTAAGATAACGTAGCAATATAATGATATCCCAACAAGCAAATAAAAGATGTTCCAATAGGAACGGCTCCAATCTTCACCTGCAACTAGCAACGCTATAAGAGGGGCTGAGCAAAGCGGTAACATAGCCAATCAACGGTTTGCTAGGACAATTGTAGGTTAGAGGTTCAATCATGCAATTGGGAGGCTGACAAGCAAGTGGTAGGCATCTTAGCAGTGGCAAAGCAAAAGAGCAAGCAAACTAGCATAGCAAAGATAGTAGTGATTTCGAGGGTATGATCATCTTGCCTGCACAGTTGTCAAAGTTGACTGGATCCTCACAAGCAAACTCAACGGGCTCTTCGGTAGCGAACTCGTCTCCCGGCTCTACCCAACAAGACAAACAAGCAACAAGGATACAATCAACCACGTGCAAGACCAGGCAATATGATGAAATGATGACATGCTATGCGGGATGCGATGCGGGATGCAAAATGCAAGATATGACAGGAAATGCATGAATCTGGCCTCAACTTGGAATTCCAAGGGTGCCACTGGATAGAGGGGATGAAATCGCTTGAAAAAGATATAAAGATCATTGGAATCGGAGTTACGGTTTGGAAATGGCAAGCGTTTTAAGATATGACACCGGTCTGCGATTTACTGCAAGTAGGCATCTAAATGCAACAAAATGAACATGCTACAGCCACCAAACATGAAAACAAAATACATGGCAGTGAAGTACACAAGATGCTTAGCAAAACACTAGCACTGAGCCATAGGCAAATTCATCCACTAAGAGGTTCAAACAAGCATGGCAAAAACGCAAATGCAAAACAGATTCCAGACTTAGTGAAATTAACACTAGCCTGAAATTTCAGATCACGATGCTCTCTTTGGAGCAGCAAAACAACATGATAAATGACCTGAACATGACAAGCAAGAACATGGCATGGAGCTACTCAACAAGCTCAACAAAACACCCAAAGTGACCTGGGGCCAAAAGGGTTCACAAAATACTCTACCGAGCTCACGAACATCGCTCGAACACAATCAGTTTTCAGACTTAGTGAAAACTGAGACATGCTGAAATTATAACTCACGAAGGCATGTAAACGAGCTTGATGCACTCACTACGGTGCAAGTCATGGCAAGGCAAGCATATAACCAGCAAGAAGGCACAATATGCTAGCTACACATGGCAAGAACAAAGACATAGCATGCATGGAACACTAACGGTAGCATCGGCAAAATCGCAAACAAGTTGACGATCTGCCCAGATTATCAACGAAGCAAAAGTTGAGCTCGATTGAATCAACCTAGAGCACTGCACATATGCAAACAAAGATATGGATGGATAGAGCATAACATAAATTTCAAAACTCCCTTTCTGATCATCCTCAAAAGAGGCACGGATCACTAGGAAACAAGCTGGACATATGGCATCACGAACTAAAATATCCCAGACTTAGTGAAAATCACTAAGTCCCTGAAATCAGCAATCTCAGGTACCTCTCTTCGCAAGCTTGCACAAGACAATACACACATCCTAAAAATGCATGGGTGTCACCTCTGGAAAGAAGACAAAATGCTCAACAATTCATCCCAAAGGGGCACAGGCATATCATGCACGAATTAAACATGGCAAAAATGACAAAAGTGCATGATGAACTAACGGATCTGCAATTTAACTCACGAAGCCTCCTTCTAACAGCATTTTGGGCAACAAGATGACCTCAAATGCAAATTATGCAATGGAATGAAATGATGTACATGTCGAGGCGAAGATTTTGATATATCATATGCCCAAAATGGAGCTATGGTTGCGGAGATACGAGCAGTCAAAGTAGGCACAAAAATCTAGGGTTAGAGGTAAAAAGTCAACCCGAGATCCAGATCTGGATCCGGGGTACTGTTGACCGGCGCATTTCCCGAGGATGACCAGCGCCGGAGCTCGTCGGTGCCGGCCGGAGTGGGGGAAGAGGAGGCCGGGGTGAGGGAGAGGAGGCCGGGCGGCGCCGGAGGAGGAGGCGGCGACCGCGGGCGGCGGCGTCCGGG
>NC_041392.1:64498344-64508080 GCF_002162155.2 Triticum dicoccoides
TGGCCCGAGCGGTCGGCGGGGAGGGCCGGCCCCGGGCCCTCGCGGGCCGACGATGTGGGCGCGGGCGCGGTGGCAGGAGGACCACGTGGCGGTTGGCGGCTGGCTGGGCGCAGTGGCGGACGTTGTCCGGCTCGCCCGGACACGTCCGTCGGTGGCGGGGTCGATCTCTTTTTTTTTAGGGTTTTGGACGGGGGAAGAAGACATCCGAGTGGAAGGGGTATATATAGGCATAGAGGGAGCTAGGAGTGTCCAAATGAGGCGCGGTTTTCGCCCACGCGATCGTGATCGAACGCTCTAGGACATGGAGCTGAGTTTGGTGGGTTTTTGGGCCAAATTGGAGGGGTGTTGGGCTGCAACACACACGAGGCCTTTTCGGTCCCTCGGTTAACTGTTGGAGTATCAAACGAAGTCCAAATGATACGAAACTTGACGGACGGTCTACCGGTAGTAACCCAAGGCCGCTTGGCAAGTCTCGGTCCAATCCGGAAATGTTTAATCCCCACACACGAAAGAAAGCTAGAAATGGCCACCGGAGGAGAACGAAGCGCCGGAATGCAAAACGGACAACGGGGAAAATGCTCGAATGCATGAGAAGAATATGTATGCGAATGCAATGCACGAGATGACATGATAAGAGATGCACGAAAAATAAAACAACACACGGAGACAAAGACCCGAACCCGAGAAATAAATATAACTTAACACCGGAAACGACAAGAGTTGGATACAAATATGGAAAGTTACATCCGGGGTGTTACAACACTCCACCACTACGAAAAGATCTCGTCCCGAGATCTAGGACTGAAAGAACTCCGGGTACTCAGAACGGAGGTGATCCTCGCGTTCCCAGGTAGCTTCACGGTCGGAATGGTGAGACCACTTGACTTTGAGAAATTTAATTGACTTGTTGCGAGTCTTGCGTTCAGTCTCTTCAAGAATAGCAACTGGGTGCTCACGATAGGAGAGATCTTCTTGGAGCTCAATGTCCTCGAAGTTGACGGTGCGGTCGGGAGTCTTGAAGCACTTTCGAAGCTGAGAGACATGGAACACATCATGAACATTGGCAAAGTTTGAAGGAAGCTCGAGCTGATAGGCGAGGTCGCCTCTCTTGCTGACAATCTTGAAAGGTCCCACGTATCTAGGGGCAAGCTTCCCTTTGATACCGAAGCGACGAGTACCTTTCATAGGAGAGACGCGGAGGTAAACATGATCTCCGATCTCGAAAGCCAAATCACGGTGCTTACTATCATAGTAGCTCTTCTGGCGGGATTGGGCTGCTTTGAGGTTATCACGAATGACTTTGCACATTTCTTCTGCTTCTGTGATTAAGTCATTACCCAGCTGCTGACGTTCACCGGTTTCAGACCAGTTGAGAGGGGTACGGCACTTCCTGCCATACAGAATTTTAGAAGGGGCCTTGCCCGAACTTGCTTGAAAACTGTTGTTGTATGAGAATTCAGCATAAGGAAGACAATCCTCCCACTTCATGCCGAAGGAGATCACACAAGCCCTGAGCATATCTTCAAGAATCTGGTTGACACGCTCGACTTGACCGCTTGTTTGAGGATGGAAAGCTGTGCTGAAGCGAATGTTGGTGCCCATGGCCTTCTGAAAAGAATCCCAAAACTTCGAGGTAAAGATACTGCCACGGTCTGAAGAGATCACTTGAGGAATACCATGCAGAGAGACAATGCGAGAGGTATAGAGTTCCGCCAATTGAGCTGCGGTGATCGACTCTTTGATAGGCAGAAAGTGAGCCACTTTGGTGAGCTTGTCGATGACAACGAATATAGCATCATTGCCACGCTTGGACTTTGGAAACCCAGTCACGAAGTCCATTTCAATGTGGTCAAACTTCCATTCTGGAATGGCAAGAGGTTGGAGGAGACCAGCTGGCCTTTGGTGTTCTGCATTCACTCTTCTGCAGACATCACATTCATTCACGAATTGAGCGATCTCGCGCTTCATCCGAGTCCACCAAAAAGCTTGCTTGAGATCCTGATACATCTTCGTACTACCAGGGTGGATGGAGAGGAGAGAGTTGTGAGCCTCGTTCATGATCACTTTAAGAAGTTCACCTTTGGGCACAACAATTCGATCCTCGAAGAAGAGAGTGTCCTTGTCATCAAGTCGGTAACACTTGTACTTGGACTGACTCTTGGCAATACCAATCTTCACCTTTTTCACCATAGCATCAAGAAGCTGGGCTTGGCGAATCTGGTCTTCCAAGGTAGGAGAGACTTGAAGGTTGGCGAGGAAACCTTGAGGAACAACTTGCAGATTAAGTTTGCGGAAAGCTTCACAAAGCTCGGGTTGATAAGGCTTGAGAATCAGACTGTTGCAATAGGCCTTTCTGCTCAAAGCGTCAGCAATCACATTAGCCTTGCCTGGAGTATACTCAATACTCGGATTGTACTCTTGAATCATTTCGACCCATCGAGTCTGCCTGAGGTTGAGATTAGGTTGGGTGAAGATGTACTTGAGACTCTTGTGATCAGTGAAAATGTCCACTTTCCTACCCAATAGAAGATGTCTCCAAGTCAAAAGAGCATGCACAACTGCCGCCAACTCGAGATCATGAGTGGGGTAGTTCTTCTCATTAGGCTTCAACTGGCGAGATGTATAAGCAACAACTTTCTTCTCTTGCATCAGTACAGCACCGAGACCTTGGAGAGAGGCATCACAAAAGACCTCGTACGGCTTGGATTCATCAGATGGAGTCAGAACTGGAGCAGTGATCAATTTCTCTTTCAAAATGTTGAAAGCAATATCACACTCCGGAGACCAAACGTACTTGACGTGCTTCTGAAGAAGATTTGAGAGAGGCTTCGCGATCTTGGAAAAGTTTTCAACGAATCTTCGGCAATAGCTTGCGAGTCCGAGAAAACTGCGGAGTTGCTTCACGTTCTGAGGAGGTTCCCAATTCACAATTGCAGACACCTTCTCAGGATTGACGGAAATGCCCTTGGCAGAGATGATATGGCCAAGATAAAGGACCTCATCGAGCCAAAATTCACACTTGGAGAACTTGGCGTAGAACTGATGTTCCCTGAGCTTGTCAAGAACCAAACGCAAGTGCTTGGCATGATCTTCCTTGTTCTTCGAGAAAACCAGAATGTCATCGAGATAGACCAAAACAAAGTCATTGGTGTAGGCGTTGAAGATGAAGTTCATCATGCGAGAGAACGTCGGAGGAGCGTTGGCGAGGCCAAAAGACATGACAGTGTATTCATATGAACCAAAGCTTGTTCTGAATGCTGTCTTGGGAATATCTTCTTCACGAATGCGAATCTGGTGATAACCCATACGGAGATCAAGCTTGGAGAATACTTGAGCACCCTTGAGTTGTTCGAACAGCTCATTGATGTTGGGAAGTGGGTATTTGTTCTTGATGGTCTTCTTGTTCACTGGACGGTAATCAACACAAAGTCGACTCGATCCATCCTTCTTCTTCACAAAAAGAACACCACAACCCCACGGAGAAGTACTAGGCCGGATGAGACCCAATCTTTCTTGCTCATCGAGTTGCTTCTTCAGCTCCTTCAACTCTTCGGGGCCGAGCTTGTAGGGACGTTTGCACACAGGTTTCGTACCGGGCTCAAGTTCAATAACAAATTCAACCGGCCGGTTTGGAGGCATCCCTGGGAGTTCTTCTGGAAAAACGTCTTGATACTCACAAACAACCGGAATCTGTGAAATAGCATCCAATTCACCCTTCTCATTGAGAGAAAACAACCGGATGGTATTATCCCGAGCGGCAAAGACAATGACATCCTCAGACATATGAGTCAGTTGAATCTGCCTGGCTGCACAATCAAGCTGAGCTTTATGCTTAGAGAGCCAGTCCATCCCGAGAATAAGATCGATATCCGAGTTACCAAGAACCATAGGAGAAGCAAGAAACTTGAAATCGCCCATCGTGATAGAGACATCTGGCACCTCCAGACTTGCACTCAAACGTTTGCCAGGAGAAACGATATCCATTTGTTTACCCAAATGAGAAGAAACGAACTCATGCTTGGTAAAAAATGGCTTTGACATGAAACAATGCGATGCACCCGTGTCAAAAAGAACTTTTGCAGGAATATCATTAACAGGAAGGTTACCCATGATGACATCTGAAGAATCCTCTGCCTGAGCTGCATTCATCAAATTGACCTTGGCGTGCTTGGGATTATGCTTGACCACAGCTGTACTTGCTGATCTGATAGGAGGAGGAGGAGGAGGAAGATGCCTCTGGTTGAATCACTTGTTGGCATAGTGACCCTTCTGTTGGCACTTGTTGCACGTGACCTCTGAAAGCGGACGGTGGTACGGAGCACTCGATCTTGGAGCTTGAGACGAAGTCTTGTTCTGAAAGCCTGGGTTGGGTGGGTGGGAAGAACCACTGCCACCTTTGCTCTTCTGCTGAAACGGCTGACGGAATAGAGGAGGAGGAAGCCAATACTTCTGCTTCTTGGCCACTTGAGTAGAGGAAGACGGAGTAACATCTCTGACGCGCTTCCTAGAAGCATCACACCTCAACTGAGCAGCCTCTTGCTTCAGTGCCATGTTGTAGAACTCATCGTATCTCAACGGCTCGAAGAGGACAAGAGCGAGCTGAATTTCTTCACGAAGACCACCCCTGAACTGATATATCATGCTCTTCTCATCAGGCACGTCCTGCTTGGCAAAGCGGGCAAGTTTTTGGAACAATTTGTTGTAGTCATAGACAGGCAAAGAGCCTTGCTTCAGATTGCGGAATTCCTCATGCTTGCTTTCAACCACGCTCTGCGGAATGTGATGAGCTCGAAAATCTCGACGGAAATCATCCCAAGTGATAACACGTCCACCTCTGGAATCCTTGTACTGCTGGAACCATTCTGCAGCTTGATCTTTGAGTTGGAAGGAAGCGAACTTGACAAAGTCCTCAGGCCTGACGTTGCTGCACTCGAAATGCTTACACAGATCCACAAGCCAATCGTCAGCATCGGTTGCCTCAACACAATTGCTGAAAGTCTTTGGCCCATTAGCAAGGAACTGGTTGAGTGTAGCAAAGTGACTCTGATTGCTGCCTTGATTCCCTTGACTGCCTTGATTGCGCTCTTGGAGAATTTGCATGATCAGCTGAGTGTTTGCATTGGTTGCGGCCATCACAGCTTGCCATGCCTCTTGAGGAGGTGGAGGCGGTGGCGGATCAGGATTTGGAGTCGTGCGCGTTGGAGGAGCCATCCTGAAGAGGTTGACCACCATTAGCACATGACAGATAAATATTGAAGCTGAATCCAACGGAATGAAAATTGCAACATATAGTCTTCACATCCAAAAAAATGAACGAATGCATTTCTCTTGAAGTGGTCACATATTCCTAAATTGCGAAGCCACGAAGAATCAGGTAGAAGGGGTACAACAACGAGGGATGGAATCAACATATGACGTCGAAGCAAAACGAATGCCACAACTCGAAATAAAACCAAGGGTTGGCTTGCGGAATAAGCCGGAACAAATACATGATAGAAATTTCGTCCGAAGTTTTCGTGGTGGGACCTACACGGGCTCGATCGTACAGCACCATCATGTACAAGGCAGTGCACATGACATACGAAGCGTCCCCGAGTCAGCATAGCCAAGGACTCTTTAAGACACAACGAGACCACTGTAAAATCGACCGTGAATAGGCGAACCACTAGACGTCGAACCCCAATTTCATATCATACATCTGTCGGAAAGATATCCTAAGGCTACTTGAATTCCCACCTATGAAATTCCCGAAATTTTCCCGGTTATGCAATCAGGTGTTGGGGATACAGGGGAGCATAATATCTCACTCAAGCTAGCAATCCTACATCCAGCTGTATCCATCCTTCAACACATAACCAAGAAACCTTCGGAAACCATCTATCTCAACCTTCGAAAAGCATCTGTTATACAAGTTATGGCGATACTCCCGAACTCCCGCCCCAGTACTGGGTGGCGTCGAGGTTATCTCACCAACGAACTGCATAAAAGAGATTTTCGATGTCGCGCACAAATCTCAAGTATACCAGAATTGCAACGATAAAATTGTGACGACAACACCTCGGAGCTCAACTCCCCGGGACACTGCCACAACCCCTAAAGATAGGAGGCACCAAGAACAATGTTCTCGTCACAAAACCATGGGAACAAAACCAAGATACTCGCGTGATCCTAAAAAAAATTTAGTGAAATTTGAGAAGAGAAGAGTTAAAACTCTACGTCAGGATGCCTTACCAGAGCGATGAGGAGACTGGGAAGTAAAAAAGAATTCCTAAGCTCTCCGATATATAATTCCTAAGGACTCAAAACATTTTTCTAGACACAACTCGGCTGCTAAAAGCGATCAAGCAATGGGGCTCCTAAGGTCGGGGAAGGCTCTGATACCAACTTGTAACGCCCTCGATGCGGCTATAGCTCCCACGTGTCGAGGCATGACTTAGAGACATAACCGCATTGAAAGCAATGTCGCAAGTCAGGCAATCATTACAACATCCCATGTAATACATAATAAAAAGGGGAAGATAACATAGTTGGCTTACACTCGCCACGTCACATCAGAGTACATAAATAACATTCATCATACAAATCACTCATGGCCCGACTACGGCGCCAAAATAGAAAAGACCCCCAACATGCGACAAGGCCCTGAATCTATAACCCCAACTAGGCACCACTACTGATCGTCGGGAAAGAAAACATAATAACGCTGAGAGTCCTCGTCGAACTCCCACTTGAGCTCGTACTCGTCACCTGGAGCGGAATCACCTGGACCTGCATCTGGAGTTGTAGTATCTGTGAGCCACGGGGACTCAGCAATCTCACACCCACGCGATCAAGACTATTTAAGCTTATAGGAAGGATAAGGCAAGTGTAGGTGGAGCTGCAGCAAGCGACTAGCATATATGGTGGCTAACTTATACGCAAATGAGGGCGAGAAGAGAAGGCGAAGCACGAGCGAGAAGCTAAAGGAACAACCTGCGCAAACATTACTCCAACACCGTGTCCACTTCCCGGACTCCGCCGAGAAGAGGCCATCACGGCAACACACTCAGTTGATTCATTTTAATTAATTAAGGTTCAAGTTATCTACAACCGGACATTAACAAATTCCCATCTGCCCATAACCGCGGGCACGGCTTTCGAAAGTTCAATCCCTGCAGGGGAGTCCCAACTTAGCCCATGACAAGCTCTCACGGTCAACGAAGGAATAGACCTCCACCCGAGACACACCGATCAGACTCGGTAACCCGGTACAACAAGACAATTCGACAGGCTAAAACAAGACCAGCAACACCGCCTGAATGTGCCGACAAATCCCGATAGGAGCTGCACATATCTCTTTCTCAGGGCACACTCAGATAGGTCAAGCTACGAGTAAAACCAACCCTCAAGTTTCCCCGAGGTGGCCCCGCAGGCTGCCCAGTTCGGACCAACACTCAGAGGAGCACTGGCCCGGGGGGGGGGGGTTAAAATAAGATGACCCTTGAGTCTGCAGAACCCAAGGGAAAGAAAAGGCTAGGTGGCAAATGGTAAAACCAAGGTTGGGCATTGCTGGAAAAGCTTTAATCAAGGCGAAATATCAAGGGGTTCCCATTATAACCCAACCGCGTAAGGAACGCAAAATCCGGGAACATAACACCGATATGACGGAAACTAGGGCGGCAAGAGTGGAACAAAACACTAGGCGAGAGGCCGAGCCTTCCACCCTTTACCAAGTATATAGATGCATTAAGATAACGTAGCAATATAATGATATCCCAACAAGCAAATAAAAGATGTTCCAATAGGAACGGCTCCAATCTTCACCTGCAACTAGCAACGCTATAAGAGGGGCTGAGCAAAGCGGTAACATAGCCAATCAACGGTTTGCTAGGACAATGGTAGGTTAGAGGTTCAATCATGCAATTGGGAGGCTGACAAGCAAGTGGTAGGCATCGTAGCAGTGGCAAAGCAAAAGAGCAAGCAAACTAGCATAGCAAAGATAGTAGTGATTTCGAGGGTATGATCATCTTGCCTGCACAGTTGTCAAAGTTGACTGGATCCTCACAAGCAAACTCAACGGGCTCTTCGGTAGCGAACTCGTCTCCCGGCTCTACCTAACAAGACAAACAAGCAACAAGGATACAATCAACCACGTGCAAGACCAGGCAATATGATGAAATGATGACATGCTATGCGGGATGCGATGCGGGATGCAAAATGCAAGATATGACAGGAAATGCATGAACCTGGCCTCAACTTGGAATTCCAAGGGTGCCACTGGATAGAGGGGATGAAATCGCTTGAAAACGATATAAAGATCATTGGAATCGGAGTTACGGTTTGGAAATGGCAAGCGTTTTAAGATATGACACCGGTCTGCGAGTTACTGCAAGTAGGCATCTAAATGCAACAAAATGAACATGCTACAGCCACCAAACATGAAAACAAAATACATGGCAGTGAAGTACACAAGATGCTTAGCAAAACACTAGCACTGAGCCATAGGCAAATTCATCCACTAAGAGGTTCAAACAAGCATGGCAAAAACGCAAATGCAAAACAGATTCCAGACTTAGTGAAATTAACACTAGCCTGAAATTTCAGATCACGATGCTCTCTTTGGAGCAGCAAAACAACATGATAAATGACCTGAACATGACAAGCAAGAACATGGCATGGAGCTACTCAACAAGCTTAACAAAACACCCAAAGTGACCTGGGGCCAAAAGGGTTCACAAAATACTCTACCGAGCTCACGAACATCGCTCGAACACAATCAGTTTTCAGACTTAGTGAAAACTGAGACATGCTGAAATTATAACTCACGAAGGCATGTAAACGAGCTTGATGCACTCACTACGGTGCAAGTCATGGCAAGGCAAGCATATAACCAGCAAGAAGGCACAATATGCTAGCTACACATGGCAAGAACAAAGACATAGCATGCATGGAACACTAACGGTAGCATCGGCAAAATCGCAAACAAGTTGACGATCTGCCCAGATTATCAATAAAGCAAAAGTTGAGCTCGATTGAATCAACCTAGAGCACTCCACATATGCAAACAAAGACATGGATGGATAGAGCATAACATAAGTATTAAAACTCCCTTATTGATCATCCTCAAAAGAGGCACGGATTACTAGGAAACAAGCTGGGCATATGGCATCACGAACTAAAATATCCCAGACTTAGTGAAAATCACTAAGTCCCTGAAATCAGCAATCTCAGGTACCTCTCTTCGCAAGCTTGCACAAGACAATACACACATCCTAAAAATGCATGGGTGGCACCTCTGGAAAGAAGACAAAATGCTCAACAATTCATCCCAAAGGGGTACAGGCATATCATGCACGAATTAAACATGGCAAAAATGACAAAAGTGCATGATGAACTAACGGATCTGCAATTTAACTCACGGAGCCTCCTTCTAACAGCATTTTGGGCAACAAGATGACCTCAAATGCAAATGATGCAATGGAATGAAATGATGTACATGTCGAGGCGAAGATTTTCATATATCGTATGCCCAAAACGGAGCTACGGTTGCGGAGATACGAGCAGTCAAAGTAGGCACAAAAATCTAGGGTTAGAGGTAAAAAGTCAACCCGAGATCCAGATCTGGATCCGGGGTACTGTTCACCGGCGCGTTTCCCGAGGATGACCAGCGCTGGAGCTCGTCGGTGCCTGCCGTCGTGGGGGAAGAGGAGGCCGGGGTGAGGGAGAGGAGGCCGGGCGGCGCCGGAGGAGGAGGCGG
>NC_041392.1:64508484-64526716 GCF_002162155.2 Triticum dicoccoides
AGGAGGACCACGTGGCGGTTGGCGGCTGGCTGGGCGCGGCGGCGGACGTTGTCCGGCTCGCCCGGACACGTCCGTCGGTGGCGGGGTCGATCTCTTTTTTTTTAGGGTTTTGGACGGGGGAAGAAGAGATCCGAGTGGAAGGGGTATATATAGGCATAGAGGGAGCTAGGAGTGTTCAAATGAGGTGCGGTTTTCGCCCACGCGATCGTGATCGAACGCTCTAGGACATGGAGCTGAGTTTGGTGGGTTTTTGGGCCAAATTGGAGGGGTGTTGGGCTGCAACACACACGAGGCCTTTTCGGTCCCTCGGTTAACCGTTGGAGTATCAAACGAAGTCCAAATGATACGAAACTTGACGGGCGGTCTACCGGTAGTAACCCAAGGCCGCTTGGCAAGTCTCGGTCTAATCCGTAAATGTTTAATCCCCACACACGAAAGAAAGCTAGAAATGACCACCGGAGGAGAACGAAGCGCCGGAATGCAAAACGGACAACGGGGAAAATGTTCGAATGCATGAGAAGAATATGTATGCGAATGCAATGCACGAGATGACATGATAAGAGATGCACGAAAAAGAAAACAACACATGGAGACAAAGACCCGAACCCGAGAAATAAATATAACTTAACACCGGAAACGGCAAGAGTTGGATACAAATATGGAAAGTTACATCCGGGGCGTTACAGTGTTGTCCGTCTGAAGTTGAATAGAGCCTGATTTTCCATTTGATTCCCTGAAATTTCTGCTCCATCCATTCCAACTTCATGTCAGACTTGCTATTACTTTATATATCCTAGAATTTTTATTTCTATTGACAAAATTTCTTTAGATGTTGCCTTATAGTATAGGGGCAAGAAATAAACCCTTGTTTCTCAAGACCAAATGTTTAAAGGTCCATCCAGTGTTCGTTATTATGACTGTTTAAGGAACATAGTTTGTAAGGTGTTTCTTAAAATTGCTTTTCCGCTACCAATGTCATTCCCTAAAAGGGGAACCCATGTGGAAGTGAAGGATGAATGGTTCCTTCAAAGCGGACACCTCCTACAGGTTAGTAGTTTCCGAACCTTCTTGATGCAGTATTGTGGCTGGGGAGCAGAGGATGCTAGAGAACCCCTACGAGTACATTAGCAGATGGCCCTCTTAAGGCTACCAGTGCAAGGTTTCTGAATGTTTTGAGTTTTGAGATAATGTATGAGTGTCAGGCTTCAAATTAACGGATGAGTCCATGCTGCTGCGCCGCACAACGCCAACCCTGTAAGTATCAAAAGTTTCCGAATAGATACTTTTTTGTAAGTATCCCATGATGTTATATTTTCTTGTCCATTTCGTAAGGTGCCCAACATCCTGGTTTCTCTGCACTGTTCCATTAATGCACACACAAAAAAGCTGCAAGTTGAATGACTTCTCCAGATGGCAGTAGGCAGACAAACTAGATTCAGCGAGTAGTGAGAAGACCATATGAATTTATTGCAAAAATCTAAGGTGCATGCTTACATAGAGAAAATAGGGGAACAGGGAGGGATATGTCTAGCTAGTCTGGGAAACTGTGAGAACTTAGTCAGATCCTTATTTGAAGTAGTGCTTCTGTCCTTGGTAACAATCTTCCGTTCTGATCAACAGACCATGTCCTAGCACGAGAGGATGTTGATATGACTCGAAGTCGCTGCCATGGCCAGCAGGCGTATCTTATTCTTCTTCGGGCACTGTCTCTCCCTTTTCTTGCATGTGTATCTTCTTGCTCTATCTGCCTTGTCAACTCTTCTATTCTCTGTTGTAACCCAGCAGATCTACTGTCAGCAAGCTTAAGGCATGCATCTGCAGCAGCTTGTGCTGCCATTGCACTGGCGGCTAATTTCTCTTTTAGCTGTATCTTGCTGTTTGCAGCATCTAAATCTGCTTTTACTCTTCGCAGTTCTTCTCTGAGCAAGGTCACCTGAAAAGGTAGCTCGTTAGAACATGTACAGCTCCTCTCATGAATGACTAAATGAGAGATGTTTTCCTATTGCATTTATCGCAAAGTGCAAACTCAAGGATTTCAAACTTACGATTTTTAAATTAATAAAAGTTGGACATGCTTATATCTTTCAATTTTGTTCTAATTACTTTGAAGGAGCATCATATTTTCATATCAATTCTCTAATGATGTTATGCTCAATTGTCATTTATCAATCTGAGAAGCGCATTTCTTGACCTCAAGAGGTCCATTTTAATGAAGCTTAGGTCAAACTTATTCCTCTTGGGTTACCTCCTGGTTCAGTTCTTTAATGGCAGCTTTTCCAGCTTCTACTTCCAACGCACATGCCTCTTTCCATCGTGCAGCTTCCTGTTCTACTTCCTTTACCCGGACATTGAGCTCTTCCACCTTAGGTATGAGAAAGAGACTTCAGATCCTGGGCAATTACAGGGCTAGAAATAAAAGAATTTACATAAATAAATAATACGTATTGTTATACACTTTGAAGTAGGAGAATTTCCCGTTCTCTTAGATCCTGTATGTGCGACTCATGTTTGATTATCTTCTGAGCCTGTTGAGCAGCGAGAAGTTGCAAATGATCACAATCTGACCTGTTAGAGCAGTTTGATGTTATCAGTTAGCATAGATTACAGGAATGCCCTTTAGTGGTCCATAAAAAAAATGGTAGACATCTTTGGTCGGCGACTACCTGGACTCGTCTAAGGCCTGTCTGAGGTCATTGATCTCATGATGCAGGTTTTTCAGTGTCTTACCAACTATTGAAGCCTGAAAGGAAACAGCTTGAAGTAGTTTATTAGCTGGCAAGTTTTCCAGTGCATGATGGTTTCGGTGGACAACTTCTAAACATAACAAGATCACTAGTTTCTAGCTGCATTGCATGCAGGATCATAAAATGGGGATTACATGACGATTACTTCACAAATAACAACTATGTACTGTATTTTGTAGTTGGTGCTTGGGGCTATTATCTAAACAACAAAACCATTGCAGCTACCGAGGAGTGATGTAGAAATACTTACCAGACTGTCAACCTCCTGTTTACTTTCTCTTCCATTAGATGCTGCACTGGCGCTGGAGCTGCTCATCTCATCTCCTTCTGATTCTCCACTTATCACCTCCATGATGAAGCCAAAGCCAACCTTCTGCAACCCCTTCTCAGCAATCTGCAGGATTGAACTTCTTCTCTGATCGCCGTCGCCCTTCAACACACGAAGGCTATTCTCCGCCGCCTCCTTCTCAGTTACAGCAACTTCCAACATGCTCCTAATATCCTGGTTCTCCTTCTTTAAGCTTGATATCATACTCTCCATCCTGCATCTCTCCTTCCTTTCCTTCTCCCTGCACTCCGAGAGCCTGATCTCCACCTCCTTGGCCAGATCATGGATGTTATGAGCCTCCAATCCCAGGAATTCCAGCCCATCCTTGGGATCAAGATTCGATCGGCAAGAAATCATTTCTGCTTTCTCTTCAGAAGCTCTACCCAGGATATTCTCCAAGATCTCACCCGCCGAGTGGAGCGACACGACAATCTTCTGCACGACAAACTTAGTTTGGTGATCCATGGCTGGTATCTGCAGATACTTGGTGCAAGAGAAGAGAAGGGAAAGCTTTTTCTGGTAGGGAAGCAGGACATAGCTGACAGTCAAAGGAAACCTTGAAGGGTAGTTGGCTGCTCCACTGCCTGTGATTTTCTTCCTTGGCACATGTTCAGGATTGTGCCATATACACGTCCTCAGTATATGACTCAAACTCTTTATTTTTTGATTCTTCACGCTCCCCGAATTCGCGCAAATTTAACTCTCTTTCTTAAGAGCGGAAATGTAAATCATCCAGTTTCCCTGAGCATGCAAGTTCCCAAACATTTAGGAAGATATTTCATATTTCCTACGTACTACCATACTTTGTCACCGTGGCTTGATTTTTCAGCTCCATGGTTTGTAACTCCCGTGTATACTCGATACTTTGTACTCTTGTAAACTGTTAATGTGCAGCTAGTGTGCATAAAGCCGAGTTGAGGCGGTCTTGATTAACCCTGCTCTGCTTTCCTGTAAGAAGTGTTTGCAGTGACATATAGTATATCCTTGTACTAGCGAAAATCTTCTAACAAACTTTGGTAAGGGACATTTCCGTCGAGGAATTAATCATGCTCCCCAACTTGCTGTCATGTGAAGATTATGTAACAAGATAAAATTGCCAGAGAGGATTTTAGTGAGGTATTTTTGTTCATCAATGAATTAATTATGCTTTCTTTGTATTCTTAAATTATGCTTTTGACTCGCTCTTGTTGCTCCTTTCAATGCTTATGTGGGATGCTTATCTAGGAAAATGAATGGCCGAAGAGAATTTCGGTAAGATATATATACTGTATTTATGAGATTTTTTTAGGGGGAAGATATACTTATGAGTTTGTTATGCTGGCCAACTCCCTGTCATTTCTTTTATAATGATTACGCCTGATGGTTATCTATAAAAAAAATCTGTATTTCCTCTCACCACTTTAAGTTGGAAGCGACGTATACAATGCTACTTGGAGTACTACCAATAGCACTGCGTCCAAGTGGATGGCGCCTTTAAATACGTGCAGTCTAACTCTGATGATGATATTATTCTATTTGTCTAGGAAAGTATTTCCTATTTTGTAAAAAAGATCTCTTTACAACATGTTTATTTAGAAAATTTGGAGTAAATTTTAAAGTTGCATCCTGTCTAGAATATCACGTATTTTGCTGCTGCGGTAGTACCCATTCGGCACTTCACCGTTGAGTCGCACAACCAGAAATAGTCTAAACTTGCACACTAAAATATACTCCCTCCGTCCTAAAATAAGTGTCTCTACAACATTAGTACTAAAGTTATACCAAAATCGATTCACTTATTTTGAGACGGAGGGAGTATCTATGGTCCTTTTTACTTTGCGTATTAGATTTGTAGTCAAAGTTTTTGAAATTTGACCATGTTTATACAAGAAACTACGAACATTCATAATACAAAATCAATATCATTAGATTTATCATAGAATATATTTTCATTTTACATTGATTTGATATAGTAAATGTTGATAAATTGTAATATAAATTTGGTCAAAGTTTTCAAGGTTTGACTTCTGAGAAATCTAATATGCAAAGTAAAAAATGACCAGAGGGAGTATGACAATATGTTGAATGATGATTTTAATGGTATTTATTTGGTATTTTGAATGTTAATATTTTTGTATACACTTGATCAATGTTGTAGTTCACAGTTGAGTGGCATTGATTAACTGGGCAGAGCTGCATAATTTATGCACTTCCGTTGCGTCGGCACGGCTCGCACGGCGGGTCTTGAATTATGGCCAACTGCGAGCTCCATTCATCATGTCTGAGTATGACACCATCACCAGTGTACCCCAGGAGATCTAGACCTGTGTCTACCTGACAATTAATCACAAGAGAGCATTGAAAAGTTTGTGGTGCACAAATTGTAAGATATCTGATGTTAATTAATAGTCGCATTCAATACTTCAAGGAGAGTTTCTCAGGCTGCTGCCAATGTATGGGTGCTTAGAGCATCTCCAACAGGCGCCGGTCGTGCCGCGCGCAAAAAATACATATGCCGCGCGCGCATTGGCTGGTTTGGCGCGGCGCGCTGCGCCCGCTCCAGCAGCCCGCGCGCGCCGCTCCAGCAGCGCATAAAAAAAGCAGCGTGCGCTCATTCTAGGCTAAAATGTAGGCATTGGAAAATAGATAGATTGCATAGATTTTAAAACGATACAAAGGTATTTTACATCCGAAATATAGATTGCATAATAATTAAAAACGACAAACGATAAAAAACAAGATAGATTGCATAAAAAAACTACTCTAAGTCGCTATCATCACTATCATCACCATTATCCTCCTCGGCGGTGTCGTTCGAGGTATCCAGTCAGATGTCCAACCACCGATCATCGTCCGGCGCGAAGAACGACTGCCCACCTGCTGCGACGAGATCGGATTGCGCGTTCACCAACGCCTTGCGCCGACGCCTGTCCAACCGTGCCTCGCGGCGCCTTCGCGTGTCCTCCTCGCGACGCCTTGCCAAGTAGGCCTGCTCGTAGGCGACGTCCTCCGGGTGGCGGTGGCGCCACTCCGCCATGACCCGCTCGTCCTCCTGGGCGACGAGGAGGCGGCGCTGCCGCTCGGCGTGCTCCGCACGGTCTTGTGCCGTGTTCAGACGCGGCGGCGGGGCACGGTCGAGCGCTTGCTGGAGCGTGTAGACATCCCTGGAAGTTCATCTGGCCGCGTGGCCGGCCTAGGCGCCACGCTGCCGCGTCATACGCGCGGCCGGTCTCGCGCGCCGTCCCGTACGTGCCGAGGCCGAGCCGGAGATCGCCGGAGCGTATCTCCGCGTAGTAGCCGCCGTTGGGGCACAGGCGGACGCCGCGGTAGCCGGACGCTCCTCGGCGGCGCGGCGGCATGGCGGCGGGGCGGTGGCGGGGTGGCGGAGGCGCGTCGGTGGCGGGGCGCTGGAGCGGCGCGTGGCAGAGAGAGAGAGAGGAAGAGGAGAAGAGGAGGCGTGGAGAGGCGCGTGGCGCGCGCCGCACTTTATAGGCGCGCCGGAAGCGGTGCGCAAAATATGGCGCGCGAGCTGGCGCCTTTTCGCGCGCGCGCAAGCAGTTCCCGCGCGCGTGGTTTTCCCGCCGTTGCTGGAGCGCGGCAAAACGCCCCGCGCGCGCTAAAGGCTGCGTTTACCGCGCGCGCGTTGTTTCACGCGGCCGTTGGAGATGCTCTTAGCTAAGGTGCTAAGCACATTAAATAGCTTAGCAACTATACTCCCCAATGCATAGGTACTTAGCTTATGGTTGCTAAGCTTGCTTCATTTAATGATTTAGCAACTAAATATCTTCATGTATTGGTGGGCTTCCTTTCTTTAAATGTTTTGCCTAGGTTCACACGCTTAGCATTGTTTTTTTCTGAGGTCATCACACTTATCTCTTCTCTTAAATAACTCGTCACATCAGTTTTTTTTGCCTACGTGGAAGGCTTAGCACCTGTATAAGATAGAGCATTGGAAGGGGCCTCATAAACAATACAGTACCAACCAATGTGAAATAATGCTACGACATCTGTACTAAAATATAACATGTTTTTGTTTAGCCTAAAAAATGTCTTATATGTAACTTTTGACATGGAGAGAGTACAACATCAAAACATTCCATCATCACGACCTGTCTGCCGCTCGAGTTACCTGTGGTTAGATGATTATGTTTATGTTTCCGGTGGTGAAACCAGTCCATTGGGGTTTAAATTCTAAACTTGACATTGATGCTCATATTTTTCTGAATTTATTTTAGTCTTTTCACCGACATTTGTTAAGTGGGAAGAGACGTCCCCATCTGATTACAAGGCGCCTATGATAACTTTGTCAATTCCAAGATAATTGTGCTAGCTCATTCTCTCGGGAGCGCTTATAAAGGTAAGGTGCACATGCCTGCGTTTATTAGGATGGGTGTATGTGCATATACGCAAGCGACTTCGATCATAGCATGTTAAAGAAAAATGAATATATGAAGTTGAAGGCGAAGGAAACAAGTAGGTTGTGTAAACTTGTCGGCTGTCACCATTTGGCAGTTGGGAGTCAGAGTGAGATGGTTCCTGTATTTAACTGGGTGGAGCTACTGGGTCATAAACCTGCGTCACGTCGGCAGCTCGACCGCATGCATCATACTCCAACGTTTGACGGACGGTCCTAACTAATAAATTGCAGCAAGCTAGCCAGCCAGACGCGAGCAAAGCTGAGCTAGCTGGCACCTTCCACTCGATCGGCTGGGGAAAACGAAACAAGATAAAATGAGCAGTGCTATTCCTACGTAAAGATTTTACAAAATCTCTACGTATTGAGTCTAATGACGGTTAGCTGAATAGATGGGGTTGTTACAATCAGAAATAAGCTAGGCAGATTTTTCGTAATAGTACTCCCTCTGTAAACTAATATAAAAACATTTAGATCACTACTTTAATATTCTAAACGCTCTTATATTAGTTTACGGAGGGAGTACTAATTAAGTAGGAATAACATTTGCATGTCAAATCCGTATCAGCTTAGTTTTTTTTACAAGGATTTGCCGTGCTTGCTAACTAAATTTATCATCCTTTTTTTTACGGGGTGAAAGAGCTTTATTCCATTGTTACAGGGTTACAATCACGAGCCAATATAAATCATCATTAAAAAACATTCAAGTTGTCGTGCCCTAGAAAAACGTTAGCGCGATAACATTGCTGCAATAAAAACATCCAATCGCAAGCAAAGCCATCCAATAATGCATGCATGTGTATCTGAGGCTGGTCACAATGGGGAAAAACTTAGAAGTAACATCACACACTCCAATACAACTTTGCTTATGTGACACATATTTAATGAAGAGAGATGTGCTTGTGGTAACTAGCTAAGGGCCTGTTTGGTTTCAATAAGACTAGCCATAGTGGGTAGTAACATAGAGTAGTAACATGCATATGTTATTAGTCTATGTTACTACCACTATAGTGGATAGTAACATAGAGGTAGTAACTTGAGATTTTCATTTATTGTTTTGTGGGATCTATACTAGTACTTCAACTTTGTGATCTATATGTGACATGTATCAATATGAAATTTTGTTTGCCAGTACCCATATATAAATACAAGAACACAAATTCGAACGAACCCATAATAAATAATAAGTGCCAATATAATATAATTAAAATATATAAAACATGTTTAGAGCCTTATGCTCTATGTTACTCAATAATAAATGCCAACATGGATCAAGTCTCGAATATAATCTATCATCGCCCAAACTTTCTCCATATATGCTCAATCAAATCATTTTTTTAGAGCCTTATGCATCAGACGATTACGAATTCTAGCATCTCTTTGAAGTACCTCGGCAAATATTGGCATGTCACCATGAGTAAATACTGATGGGAAAACAATTGATGAGCCTGCTTCCTCATTCAAATCAAGCATATTCCCCGCCTCTTCTTTTTCATCCTCAACTATCATGTTGTGTAGAATGATGCAGGCTAACATAATATGATGGAGATCGCCCCGGTCATATAAACGTGCCGGGCGCCGTAAAATAGACCATCGCGCCTGGAGCACACCAAATGCACGTTCCACATCCTTCCTTGCACCTTCTTGATGTTTAGCAAACAACCTCTGTTTTTCTGTTTGAGCCATCGGTATCGACTTCACGAATGCTGCCCACTCTGGGTATATTCCATCTACAAGGTAATAACCAAGTTGATATTCCTTCTCGTTGACATTATAGTTCACTCGAGGAGCTTGCCCTTTCAGTTGCTCAAGGAACAACGTCGACTAATTAAGCACGTTGATGTCATTGTTGGATCCAGCAACACCAAAAAATGCATGCCATATCCAAAGATTCTGAGAAGCAACCGCCTCTAGAATAAGAGTAGGGACGCCTTTATACCCACTGGTGAATTGTCCCTTCCACTCCATGGGACATTTGTCCCAACGCCAGTGCATACAGTCGAGGCTTCCTAACATGCCAGGAAACCCACGACTCTCTCCAATATCAAGTAAGCGCTGCACATCGTTGACATTGGGTTTTCGCATATACTCATCACCAAATATATGAATCACGCCTTTGACGAACAGCTTTAAGCACTTAATTGATGTGCACTCGGCAATCTTCAGGTACTCATCGAGAGCGTCAGCGGGAGTACCATATGCCAATTGGCGAATAGCTGATGTGCATTTCTGCAATGGAGATAGTCCATCACGGTCAAGAGCATCTTTCCTTTTCGTGAACTCTGGAGACCACTCTCCTAGTGCATGTACGATACGCTCGAAAAGGGGCCTTCTCATCCAAAATCTTCTACGAAATACCTTCTTCTTGTAGGTAGGATCATCACAGAAATAGTCGCGTACCAATTGCTCAGCAGCTTCTTCACGTGGCCTGTTCACGTAAATCCTCGGACCACTTCTGCTTGATCTTCCTTGAGCATCAAGACTTTCCTTCACTTCTATTGCGATCTCCTTGGCGAATGAGTCTAACATGTCCATCTGGACAAGGTAGTGATCTAGTGTGTAGAGGGAGGAAGGATCAATGATACTTGCTTCAGCTTCATCATCGGAACCATCAGCCGGTTGATTGGTATCCATATTTTGGTGCCCTTGTACAGGATGCTGCACTTGCGGAGGTTGAAAATTATAATTATGCATTGGAGGGAATTGTCCAAAACTTAGCAAGTCTTCAGGTGCAGGGGTGTACATTGGCCTCCCGTTACAAATATCAGAAGTCATGAGCATAGTACAGTAGCAATGAAATTTTGTACAACACCTCATCTCTCTAACAGAAGTATTGTAAATATTAAATTATCAAGAGCACTAAACGAATTCATGAGGTATGCAATTGGATTTGGTTAAAAACAGACTTAAACAAGATATTTTTTAGGCTACTATAAAAGATAGACTTAACACAGAACACATCTATTTTGGTGACCTGGAGTATTTGGACTGTTCGAAATGATTGTATTTGGTGAGGTACATAACTTATTCCTCTTTGTATCAAAGTCTAACTTGTAAATACTTATCTTAATAAAACTGCAGTAGGATAATCCTACTGTTTCTGCTATATATGAAGCATAATCAATCCTTTGTTCAAAAAGCATGTCCTAACTAGTGTCTCGATGTGATATATCACTTGTTCAATGAAGAAAGCAAAAGCAAAAGGATGTCAACTGAAGCTCACGGTTTTGGTAATTCAGGCCACACCTACACACGCTAAACCAGACTTAGAAATTCAGACTTAGATGTGAGTAAAGACTTGGCAGTACAGAAATTCCCTGAAGATCTACACACGCTGAATCAGGTATTCGAGCTAAAGGAATTGCAAGTGGCGAAGATTGAATTAAAAGCAGAAATTTATACCATGTAGGGTTTGCAGTAGAGGATTCCATGAGAGGGATGTACATGTACGGTGGTGTGGAGGGGCTGGCGGACGAGCTCGTCGGGGCGCCGGGGTAGAAGAGTTGCTGTGGCCAGCGGTTGGCGCACGAGCTTGCCGGGGCGCCGGGGATGTGCTGCTGCGGCGGAGAGGTCGCCGATGACCGGACTGGTGCCGCCTCCTTACGGGCACCAGACTTGGCCATGATTCAGGTGGACTCGCGTCGCCGGCCAGTGCTGCCGCCGGGCGGCAAGACGGAGAGCGGGGCGAGGGAGATGGAGGCGGCAGGGAGGGAGAGGATGGAGGCGGCAGAGAGGAAGAGGATGGAGCGCTGGGGAATTTTCCTTCACGGTGGGGACACCGCAGTGGATTGATTTGCATTAAAAAATTGTGGGACCAAGCGCGAAGTTACGGTAACTAGCTATGTTACTGCTATACTCTCTCTCCTCATTAAATCATTGCCACGTATGCAAATCTGTTGAGTTGGAATCTATGTTACTGCTAAGTTACTACCCACTATGGCTAGTCTAAGTCACCCGACTTATAAGTCAGGTGACTTAAAACTAGTGACTTATAAGTCACGCCTGTTTGGTTGTCACCTGACACACCTTTCCACATCAAACAACATCATGCAGGTGGTGGAACCCACGCAAAAGGGGGTGACTTATAAGTTTTAAGTTGGGGTGGAGCAACTTATGACTTATAAGTTGGGGTGACTTATAAGTCGGGTCTGTTTGGCAAAATAAGTCACTTTTTTCACTTTTCAACTTATAAGTTGGTGACTTATTTGGAACCAAACAGGCCCTAAGTTACCGGAACATCACACACTTCAAGAAACAATGAGTCTATAACTTAATAAATACATCGTTGCATGACGCTACATAGATGTTCCTACTCACTATAAAGGTAGTAACATAGTCTAGGGAAGTGTGTAAGTTACTAGCTTATGTTCTTACTCTTTGTGACCAGCCTGACACCTTAGAGTCGGATGGAAAAATATAATTTGGATAGATGTCCACCTGACAATATGGATAGAGTAGTAAAAGGTCTGGGACAAGTATCAACCAAATTCATGGTGTTTTGATTTACACCGTCACACTCACGCACGGTCTGGACTTGCATGATAATAATACTGTATACATAACCATTTGTGATTCTTGCAGTGTTTCGTAAGCGGCCATCTTTATAAGTTTTAATAGATACATGAGCATACGAAAATTCGTAGGAGCGGACGAGCTCGCACGCTCCTGGAATCGCTAGCCGCTCGTTCTCGCCGGGATTGGGCCGTGTCAGGTATTGTCGGGTATATACGTTGTATACTGGGCTTTGCAGGTACGACGGGACCCACATGATTAACAAACGGGTTTATCACGGCGTAGGAGCGAGGACGTCCAGGACCAACATGTGCGAGTCGGCACATGTGACTGGAAATACCATGGTTGCTCCACGTCCACGCCTATACTTTGGCACACCAACTACGTCAACTTTTGATACATCAACTTTTGCATGAGCGATCCTCAAAACAAAAAAAAAACTTTTGCATGAGCGGGCAGTAAAAGCATCTCCAACGGGTTGCCGCAAAACAGACCTAGTATTCATTGTATTTATTAACTCAAAAACAAATGTCAAGCCGCTTTGCGTAAAATAGAAACCACTTTCCACTAAATAGAAATCACTTTCTGTCAAACTGAAACCGGTTTTTTGCCAAATAGTAGCTGCTTTTCGCCGACAGTAAAGTAAAATGACAGATGATCTAGATAATATAGATTGCCATGCTCTTAAAAATATATATTTTTGTGGTTGTCTTAAAAAAATTGCCATGATATATACATGCGAAGGTGCCATAAACATTATATAAAAATTGTTAATGTATATGACAGGACCCTCTAGCGCAACCCAGATGACCTACGAACCCATTGTACTTGTAATGGCAAGTTAAGAAGATTTTGCTTTGTGAAAAAGCATGGAAAAAATATTAACAACAACTTTTCTAATACTCACATGGAAAATTTCAAAATTGTTTTTTGCTATTTCCCTACAAGCGCACACATTCATTTTTTCTGTTCACATGGCAATTTTTGTAATGTTCGCATGGAATTCATGAAAAAAAAATCTCTATAACGCGTAACAATTCTCGAAACACCCCTACTATTTTTACACCATGGCAACTATTTTTTTGTATGACTTTGCTGGCAAAACTAGATAGTGGACCAAGGCAACTCCAAATTTTTCTGCTATCTTTTCATGTGATGAAAAATTCATTTCCCTATTTTTTTTCTAAAATGATGGCAACTAATGACATAGGAAAATTCATAGATTTTGTACAATAACTTTTACATGCTAGGTTCCAAAAATATTATTTGTGATGTTAGCCACAGACAAAAATGACACGGCCGATACAATAAATTTTCCATGGTCAGATATAATAAATTTGCCATAAGTACAATTTTTGAAATGTAGTATAAAACTTAAACTGCACATGGCGAAAACATTAGAAAGTTTTCCATGGCTGGTTTATAGCTAAAAAGCAAGTAAAACTCTGCCATGTAATGAACACAGATCTAATACAAAGGTTTGCCATGACATGTCTATATATGTATTGCAAAACTTAAGGTGGCATGGCGAAAAAGATCTTATTTTTTTGCCATGGTAACTATAGAGATGTGGAACACCTACTTAAGTTGCCGTGGCAAAAACATATTAAAGTTTGTCATGGCTATCATATAGTTGTCGTACAAAACTTAAACTGCCCATGTCAAAAAAAGAAAAGAAAAGAAATTGCCATGTCAAAAATTATAGCTACAAACCAAGTAAAATGTCATGCCATGTACATAGTTCGAGGAGAGTAAGAAATCATAAATAGTCAAAGCCAAAAATTACAGCATGCCAAAAATGGCAAACGTGTGTAAAACTTACCATGACACTACTTGCCATGATGTTGAGAAAAAACAAAGCATTGCAATTGCGTATAACTTTTGCTATGATCGATACGCAAAATTATGCCATCATGCTCTTAAAACCAATGCACATCATGGCAAAATTAAAGAATTTTGTTCTCTTCAAAAAGATGGCAAATTTAGTTTTTTCCATCAGTGCATGGCAAATTTTGTAGGAATTTTGTTCTCTAGAAACAGGAAAATTTAGGAATTTGCCATACTACTAAAGAGAAATTTGCCACATGTACAATAATGGCCAAGGAATCTACAAAAAAATGCCATGGTACAAACAATAAATAGAGAATTTGCTATGGTTTCTACAATAAAAATGTCATTATAAATATGTTTTTTTGCATTTGTCATGGTCATTCAAAAAAGAATACCTGCATTTGCCATGTGAACACGGCGATATATGTTAAGGTGACATGGTTGTGTACTATTTGTTTCAATAATTGCCATGATATAAAAAGCACAATTTGCTTCAAGAATTGCCATGAGACAATTACAAATTTGTTTCAAGAATTGTCATGATTTAAAAATCAGAATTCGTAAATTGTCGTGTGACAATTACAATTTTTCCTAAAATTTGCCATGTGTTGAGGGACATAATTTTCTGAATTTGCTGTGTGACCAATAGAAATTTCTTTCAAACTTGCCATGTTCAAGAGGAAAAAATATTCGCTCACGAATACCATTGACCCTACAAGACGTTTTCAAAAAATGGCCAAGGTAGATACAGATCAGAAGCGTAGACATTACTACTATGCTTCAGATGCCATCTTCCCGTCAGAGCCCCATGTTGTCATGCCAGTAAGGTGGACCTGAACCTAACTGAACGGGACTGAACCTAAATAGAGAAAAATGAGATTATGCTCACATCTTGACAGTACTACTACACTTCACATTGGAGTCGCCGCTGGAGAGGGACGATGCGACGCAGAGCAGCGATAAGATCGGGGAAGAGCTCGGGCGTGTCTCGTGGAGACGGAGGCTAGCTATACCTATACGTTCGGCACTCCTCCTCCTGCTCCGTCTGCTTTCGCATCTGCACGGTTGAGGCAACCTCGCCGGTTGGCAGCGGCGATGCACCCGCGTGTGCGTCTCCCTGGTGTGCGTGGTCCCAACGAAACGCCTCGTCAGTTCCCATCACGGCAAGACCGGGCACTGTAACCCTGCTATACGGGTCAAGGGCCGTATATCAACTAGTATCTACACTTTTAAACTCACCACGTATTAATGCCAGCCCCATGTACACGCTGTACCATTGGTCCACGTACCAGGAGCAAACGAGCTCGTCCACGCTATAGCCGTTCTCCACGAGCATACGAGTGTATCTACCCTGTGTTGTGCATTTTTTTTTTATCTTTGGAACAAAAAACATAGCACCAGCAATAGAGATACGGACTTTTCCTATGGCTGGCTCTATATATACGATACCAGCCGTTCGGTGTTTGGCCACGCACGGTACACGTACGGAAATCTAAGAGCATGTTGCCGTCCAGGAGCAGCTCACCGGCGATGCAACGGATGATTGCGCTGGTGGCACTGTCTCTGCTCCTCTCCTGCGGCGTCCACGGGCAGGTGGTGCCGGCGGTGATCTCGTTCGGCGACTCGACCATCGACGTCGGCAACAACAACTACCTCCCCGGCGCCGTCTTCAAGGCCAACTACGCGCCCTACGGGGAGAACTTCCGGCGCCACAAGGCCACCGGCAGGTTCTCCGACGGCAAGATCGTCACCGACATCACCGGTACGTCAGTTACATATGCACACTCATGCATGCATATCCTGCAACTGTCACTCTGAGCTATGAACTTGTAGTTATAGTTATACTCGGTGTGTAACGTGTTTGGAGGTGCATGGTTTCTGCAGCTGAAACGCTCGGCTTCGAGGGCTACGCGCCGCCGTACCTGAGCCCGCTGGCGTCGGGGAAGAACCTGCTCACCGGCGCCAACTTCGGCTCCGCCGCGTCCAGCTACTCCGACGACACGGCGGCCATGTATGTAAGTATACAACGGGCACATCTTCAAAAGCAGTTTGTTTTGGACTAAAAATGAGATTGGGACATGTCAGTGGGAAACACGACTTTTTTTTATAGTTATCGGCTGTGCGTATTTATCTGTAGGACGCAATAACGCTGTCGCAGCAGCTTAAGTACTACAAGGAGTACAGGTCAAAGCTGGCGGCGGTGGCCGGGCGGCGGCAGGCGCGCACCATCCTCGCCGAGGCGCTGTACGTCGTGAGCACCGGCACCGGCGACTTCATCCAGAACTACTACCACAACGCCTCCCTGTCCGCCCGCTACGACGTCGACCGCTACTGCGACCTCCTCGTCGGCATCTTCTCCTGCTTCGACGACGTCAGCACTCCGACTCACCGGCCCATCACAGCATCTCTCTCTGAGGGTACGTACGTGACCCTGTGGCTGTGGACATATTGCAGGAGCTGTACAGGCTGGGGGCGCGGCGGATCGGCGTGACGACGATGCCGCCGCTGGGGTGCCTGCCGGCGACGATCAGGCTGTACGGCGGCAAGGGCCGGAGCGGCGGCGGCGGGTGCCTGCCGAGGCTCAACCGCGACGCCGAGACCTTCAACCGGAAGCTGAACGCCACCGTGGGGGCGCTGGTGAGGCGGCACGCGGGGCTCAAGGTGGCCGTCTTCGACGTCTACACGCCGCTCCGGGACCTCTCCGAGAGGCCCGCGGCGCAGGGCTTCGCGGAGGCGAGGAGGACGTGCTGCCGGACGGGGAAGGCCGGGACGGGGGTGTACCTCTGCGACCCGGCGACGACGGCGGCCGGGATGTGCCGGAACGCTAGCAGCTACGTCTACTTCGACGGCGTGCACCCGTCGGAGGCCGCCAACCTGGTCGTCGCCGAGTCCCTGGTGTCGGCGGGCATCGACTTGCTCACCTAGTAAGCTGCAGCTGCTGCAGACCGACGAACTTATCTGCCAACATGTTTCCTACAAAGTGTATCCATGACTGTAGCAATTAATGCTTCCAATATGTTTCCTACAAAGTGTGAGCCCTTGTTGCTAGCTATGTGATTTGGCGAAAAGCATAATTTGTGGGAAAATGTATGTTAATTTATTTTTCAACTCAAGTGAAGCTCTCCCTTTCAGCTATATATACGACTCCTCCGTTCACAAATACTATAAGTCCTCCTTTGGTTTGGAGGAATTTCATAGGAATTTTAAAGGATAGGATTTTTATAGAATTTTTTTCCTTTAGAGCCCTTTGGTTCATAGGAATAGATTCCTATTCCTATATAGGATTGGTTCATATCCTTCACATTTCATAGGAAAATAAAAATGAGTCTACACTCAATGAAAAAATTCTATCTCGTTTTCTATTCTTACTCATAGGATTTGAGATACATGCCATCTCATTTCCTACAAAATTCCTATTCATATGATAATCCTATTCTATGAACCAAAAGATGCTTAAGATGTTTTCAATGTTTCAGAGGGAATAGCTTTTCTATTATCTAAATAAAAAGAGGGAATAGCTTTTTGACGGGAACAAAATGTACGTATAGACTGAAGTGGGTGAACAAACACACTACAAATCAGAAGGAAAGAATAGAACAACTTATAATAGTGAACAGAAGGAATGGCTTTTTGACGGGAACAAATTGTTTAGCGCTTGCATGGTTGTCTTCTGGCTCTGGCACAAGTAATATATATGTTGTTATAAACTTTCAACTCATCTCATACGCCGAGAAACAAAAGACAAACTTTAGCAAATAACCCATAATCTGAAACCCGGAGTGCTCTTAATTTTTTTTTTCAAAACATGCATTGGCAGGAGCACTGCCTATCCAATTAGGAGTGAAATAACAAAGTTTGGCCGAGGGATATGTACACTGGGCCTTTACCTAGGAAAAAGAAAAACGCGCTCAATTAACCAGTACAAGTACTACATCACTAGTAGAAAAAGGGTCAAACGTGAAGCACATTAGTGTCGGTTTGTATTTGAGCCGGCACTAATGTATACATTAGTGCCGGTTCCAACGAATAGCCGGGCCGCTTTCATTAGTACCGGTTCGTGGCGAACCTTTAGCACTGGTTCGTGCCACGAACCGGTACTAATGAGAGTGGTGGCAGGATGTTGTCAGACTGGGGCCCCTCCAGCCCCTTTAGTACCGGTTCTTGGCACGAACCGGTACTAAAGGTCGTCCTACATAAACCTTTCGTCCACCCGAACTCGCTCTGTTCTTCTCCTTTCCCCTCTCCTCTCTGTTCTTCCTCTCTTCCTCTCGAGTTCATCACACATTTTGCCCAAAATTTGTCAAGATTTGAAGGCCCCCATCCATTCAAATGATCACAAAGGTTAGCAACTTTGTCCTTTCATCTCTCATTGCTAGATTATCTCTTGCAATGCTTTATATAGTGATTAATTTGTGAGTTTAGTAA
>NC_041392.1:64527110-64532167 GCF_002162155.2 Triticum dicoccoides
GATTTATATGCAATCTGAGGTCAAAAATAACACTTAGTTTGCATATGTAGGTGTGGTTTACTTAGTGCCTTCTAAATCTCCGTCGTAACCACGGTCGATCGCCCGCACCGTCTCGTCGCCGGCACCACCTTGTGGTGAGCCTCTTGTTCATGAAATTTTATATAAAAATTGATGTTTGTGTGATTTGGATATATAGTTACTCGTATAATTATCTTACCCGTACGTTGTTTGTTATACATATAGTGCCATGGTTTTGATATCCGTCTCCATCGGCCCTCGTCCTTGTTATGATTCAGATGTGGTATATATATTCTCTTTTAAAACTATTTGCATTTCGTGTTTATGATAAATTATGCCCATCAAGTTGACATAGAAATTTTTTTCTAGGAGGTATGTGAACCGGAAATTCCAACCGACCCTATTGTCGAGAGGTTAAATTTAGTTGAAAGAGAAAACGAGTACTAGAAAGAAAAATTGAAAAGAATTGAGGGGGAGAAGATGGAATTGGAGTTGCATGTTGCCGATGTCGTCGATGATCACAAGATCAAGATGGAGAAAATGCGCTTGAATATTAGAAAGATTAGAAAATATGCCATCGATAGTGAGGCTTGGTATCATTATGTTGTTGGATTCATTGTTACCTTAGTTGCGATCTTGATCGTATTTGTTGTTGCATTTAAATGCTTTAGCTAGAGAGTTATTTGTTTGTTGCATTTAAGTGTTGTATGAACTTTATGTATGAACTTGTATTAATTTGGTCTATTCGGTGTTGTGTAATGAAGATGAGCCGCCAATGGATGTACGATGACCGATGCTCTCCCCAGTTCGTTGAGGGCGTGCATACTTTTCTGCTTGCGGCTGAGGCAAACAAGCGGGCGGATGGTTTTATGCCTTGTACATCTGCTCGCTGTAAGAATGGTCACAATTACTCTATGTCAAAAACCATTCACGTCCACCTGTTTAAGTCCAGTTTCATGCCCCACTATAATGTTTGGACCAAGCACGGAGAAAGAGGGGTTATGATGGAAGACAATGAAGAAGAAGAGGACGACGACAGCTATCCTGGCCATGGGTTCCCTGAATACGATGATACAATAATGGGGGAAGAAGCTGAGCCGGTAATGCGGGAAGAAGCTGAGCCGGCAATGCGGGAAGAAGCTGAAGAAGAGGCATCAGATGAGCCCGTTGATGATCTAGGTCGGGCCATTGCCGATGCAAAAAGAAACTGCGCAAGATTTGGAGAAAAAGAAGTTGCAGCGCATGTTAGAGGATCACAAAAAATTGTTGTACCCGAATTGCGTAGGTGACAAGAAAAAGCTGGGCACCACACTGGAATTGCTGTAATGGAAGGCAGAGAATGGTGTATCTGACAAGGGATTTGAAAAGTTGCTGGTAATGATAAAGGATATGCTTCCAAAGGACAACGAATTGCCCGAGAGTACGTACGAAGCAAAGAAGGTTGTCTGCCCTCTAGGGTTAGAGGTGCAGAAGATACATGCATGCCCTAATGATTACATCCTCTACCGCGGTGAGTACGAGGATTTGAACGCTTGCCCGGTATGTGGTGCATTGCGCTATAAGATCAGTCGCGATGACCCTGGTGATGTCGAGGGCGAGCACCCCGGGAATAAGATTCCTGCCAAGGTGATGTGGTATGCTCCTATAATACCACGGTTGAAACGTTTGTTCCAAAACAAAGAGCATGCCAAGGCGATGCGATGGCACAGAGAAGACCGTAAGAAAGACGGAAAGTTGAGAGTACCCGCTGACGGGTCGCAGTGGAGAAAAATCGAAAGAAAGTACGGGAAGGAGTTTGCAGATGACGCAAGGAGCGTATGGTTTGGTCTAAGCGCAGATGGCATTAATTCTTTTGGGAGCAGAGCAGCAACCATAGTACCTGGCCTGTGACTCTATGTTTGTATAACCTTCCTCCTTGGTTGTGCATGAAGCGGAAGTTCATTACGATGCCAGTGCTCATCCAAGGCCCTAAGCAACCCGGCAACGACATTGATATGTACCTAAGGCCAACTCTTACAACTGTGGGATGGAACAGGTGTACGTGCGTGGGATGAGCACATGGGGGAAGAATTTGACCTAAAGGCGTTGCTGTTCGTGACCATCAATGATTGGCCTGCTCTCAGTAACCTTTCAGGACAGACAAACAAGGGATACTGCGCATGCACGCACTGTTTGAACGATACCGACAGTATATATTTGGCTAATTGTAAGAAGAATGTGTACCTGGGACATCGTCGATTTCTTCCGAGCAGGCATCCCGTAAGAAATAAAGGCAAGCATTTCAAAGATGAGGCGGATCACCGGACGAAGCCTCGCCACCGTACTGGTGCTGATGTACATGATATGGTCAAGGATTTGAAGGTGGTCTTTGGAAAGGGTCTTGGTGGACAACCTGTTCCGAATGACGTTGACGAGCGCGCACCCATGTGGAAGAAGAAATCTATATTTTGGGACCTACCCTATTGGAAAGACCTAGAGGTCCGCTCCGCAATCGACGTGATGCACGTGACGAAGAATCTTTGTGTGACCCTGCTTGGCTTCTTGGGCGTGTATGGGAAGACAAAAGATACACCTGAGGCACGAGAGGACCAGCAACGTATGCACGAAAAAGACGGCATACATCAGGGTCATGCAAGCTACGCTCTTACCAAAGAAAAGAAGGAAATCTTTTTTGAATGCCTGCTCAGTATTAAGGTACCGTCTGGCTTCTCGTCAAATATAAAGGGAATAATAAACATGGCAGAGAAAAAGTTTCAGAACCTAAAGTCTCATGACTGCCACGTGATTATGACGCAACTGCTTCCGGTTGCATTGAGGGGACTTCTACCGGAAAACGTTGGATTAGCCATTATGAAGCTATGTGCATTTCTCAATGCAATCTCTCAGAAGGTAATCGATCCAGAAATCATACCAAGGTTAGAGAATGATTTGGTGCAATGTCTTGTCAGTTTCGAGTTGGTGTTCCCACCATCCTTCTTCAACATCATGACGCACGTCCTAGTTCACCTATGCGAAGAGATTAACATTTTGGGTCCTGTATTTCTACACAATATGTTCCCCTTTGAGAGGTTCATGGGAGTCTTAAAGAAATATGTTCATAACCGTGCTAGGCCAGAAGGAAGCATCTCCAAGGGCCGTCAAAATGAGGAGGTCATTGAGTTTTGTATTGACTTTATTCCTGACCTTAAACCGATTGGTGTTCCTGAATCGCGGCATAAGGGCAGACTGGATGGAAAAGGCACGCTAGGAGGGGAACAAATAATATGTATGGACGGACATTCTCTCACTGAAGCACACTACACAATTCTACAGAATTCCGCCTTGGTGGCTCCGTATATGGATGAACACAAGAATTTGCTACGCTCCAAACACCCAGAGCGGTCTGATGCCTGAATTACACGTGAACAAACCAGGAGTTTCGCCAGCTGGTTGCAGACACGTACCATGCATGACATCTCTATTGAAGATGACATGTACTTGCTGTCCCAGTTACTATCTTCGAATATAATGACCTTCAAAGGGTACGAGATAAATGGTAATACATTTTACACGATCGCCCAAGATAAGAAGAGCACCAACCAAAAACAGTGGTGTCCGCTTTGATGCAGAAACCAAGACAGGAAAGGAAACATATTATGGTTATATACAGGACATATGGGAACTTGACTATCGACGTGGTTTGAAGGTCCCTTTGTTTCGATGCAAATGGGTCAATATGACACGAGGCGGGGTAACGGAAGACCCGCAGTACGGAATGACAACAGTGGATCTCAACAATCTTGCGTATGCAGACGAACCATTCGTCCTAGCCAATGATGTGGCACAGGTTTTCTATGTGAAGGACATGTCTACCAAGCCAAGAATAAGAAAAGATAAGGAAGCGAATGCATCGTACGATGAGCCAAAGCGGCACATAGTTCTTTCTGGGAAGAGAAACATCGTGGGAGTGGATGACAAGACAGACAAGTTAGAAGATTATGAAAAGTTTGATGAAATTGCTCCATTCACAGTGAATATTAACCCGAGCATCCCGTTAAATGATGAAGATTTTCCATGGTTATGGCGCAAAGGGACACACGCGAAGAAAAAGTTTCACACCCAAAGATCTGGGATGTGATCGGCTTTACTATCATCACTTTCTTCTGTGTTTCACACCCAGAAGGGAATCTCTGTAATAGCTAGGGTAGTTAATTATGTGTTTTGGCATTTGAAACGCGAAGAAATTTTATGTGCAAACAAATTCTTTCATGCCTTTACTGATTTTTAAAGTTAAGTTATTTACAAACTAATGAATCACACTAATTTCAAATAATTCAAAATTTAAACTATTCAAATTTGAAAACTACGAGCACTAACAGAAAGTTTGTAATTTTTTGTACCTAAAGCAAAAATATTCACAAAGAAACTCTAAATACACAAAAAAAACAACTCAAAAATAAATAAAGCAAAAAAAATAAAAAAAAAGCCTGCCTACTAGGCCAGAGCGGTCTGCATACGACTAGAAACCCAACCTGTTGTTGGGCCAGGATGCAGGCCCACAAAGGCCCAGTAGGCCAAAAGGGCAGCACAGAACATGCAGGCCCAGTAGGCCTGCTTTGGAGAGGAGCTCGAAAAAGCTACCGCACGGGGGTTTATAAACCAGTGCAGTCGCCCCTCGGCTAGCGAGGTGGGACTAAACTTGCGCACCGCACCTGCGCCAGCGCACCCCCTTTAGTACCGGTTCATGGCACCAACCGGTACTAAAGGGGGGCCTTTAGTACCGGTTGGAGCCACCAACCGGTACTAAAGGGGGTGCGGTTCCCGCCGCTTGGCCTGGCCAAAACAGGCCTTTAGTACCGGTTGGTGGCTCCAACCGGTACTAAAGGTGCCTTCTATATATACAACACTTACGAAAATTTCATTCTCCCTCTGTTTCTTCCTCTGTTTCCCCATTGAAGCACCGCCCGCGCGCCCCGATCGATCGACGCCGTCGCCGTCGCCGCCCCCGTCCCCGTCGCCGCCCCGGGCCCGTCCCCGTCGCCGCCCCGGGCCCGTCCCCG
>NC_041392.1:64532177-64532455 GCF_002162155.2 Triticum dicoccoides
GCCCAGTAGGCCAACAGGGCAGCACAGAACATGTAGGCCCAGTAGGCCTGCTTTGGAGAGGAGTTCGAGAGAGCTACCGCACGGGGGTTTATAAACCAGTGCAGTCGCCCCTCGCCTAGCGAGGTGGGACTAAACTTGCGCACCGCACCTGCGCCAGCGCATCCCCATTAGTACCGGTTCATGGCACCAACCGGTACTAAAGGTGCCTTCTATATATACAACACTTACGAAAATTTCATTCTCCCTCTGTTTCTTCCTCTGTTTCCCCATTGAAGCAC
>NC_041392.1:64532563-64553609 GCF_002162155.2 Triticum dicoccoides
CGTCGCCGTCGTCCTGCTGTGAGCTCTTCCCCTCTAACCCCTCCCCTCGCCCCCGGCGGCCACCATGGGCGCCGCCCCTCCCCGAGCCCATACACACACACACACACACAAGCATGATGAACACACACACACACGTACATATGTATGAATTAATGCATGTATATATTAGTATATACATATTTTGTATGTTTAATTAGTTTAGATTTTTTAGATTATTATTTTTTCACTAGTTTATATGTATGAATGCATGTTAGATGGATATAATTAGTGTTTAATTATTATGGAAATTTTTTATATAATGTTGTTTTTCAGTTTTTTAATGGATGTATAAAAGTTGTGTTTTCTGTTTTTAGTGTTAGATGCTTAATTAGTATGAAATAGCATATAGAATTTTGACATATGCAATGATAGCATAATTAGTGTTATATAGAATGTTAGAAATTTTAGTTATCAAAATCCAATCATTAAAAAAATGTTACTTTTTGCGAGTTGAAGATATATTAACAAATCGATCTTTCTTCTTTCAGCCATCCGGATCGAGCAAATCTTCAGGCAACAGGACGAAACGAGGTCCGAACAAAAAGTTGAAGGAGGGCGAAAAGTATAATATCGAGGCAATCAAACATAATGGCGAACCATTAGCACCTAAGAAGATTGCGGACAAGTTCGTTCGTCAGTGCGGAGTTCTTGTGAAGGACCAACTCTCGATCTCCCTTCAAGAATGGAGAGAGCCAGCAAAGCCACGTCCAGATCTTACTTTTGTCGATGACAGACAAAAGAGTCTGCTTTGGGATACTCTCATGGAACATTTCACCCTACCAGATCATTTCACAGAAGCAGATGTGCAGAGAGTCAAGGACGCTGCTCTTAGGAAGATGGCGGTTGCATTCAAGAACCACAAGAATCGTGAATGGGACAAGTACGTCAAGGCCTGGAACGCCGACTACAGAACCCGTGCGAGAAAGAAGATTGTGGAGGAGAAGAAGAGGAAGATGGAGGAGGAGCAGAGGAAGCTCGACTATGAACGCCTTCAAGGCCTAGAATCAGCGCACGTGGACTTGGCAATCAAATTCCAGCGGCAGCAGGAGCAGATCGACTCACTTAGCCAGCAAAGGGGGTCTCAGCAGCTGCAGCAGCTAGCGGATGATCCAGCATTGGATACCACCGCCCAATCCATGCCGAGAAGCAGCGTGGGTTCCGCCCCGTTTGACGCAATGCTGGATAGATACCCCGTGGATGACATCGCGGAGAACACTAACTGCGAGCTACACTTCAAAATTAAGAACATATCCTTGAAGGTGGCGGACGGCGTTGCTTATACAAATTCCCCCGATGCAACCTTCCATTGCAACCCGATTCCAGCAGGCTATGTTCGTGTCATGTTTGATGAGGCGGTGGACCAATATTCGGGGCTAGAGTTTGACATTCCTGGAGGTGACGAGGAGCACACACTCAGAGATGCCAAACATCGTATCATCCTATGGAGAAAGGATTGCATCATCTTTCGAAGGCCACCGACACCGCGTCACCCGACTCCTCATCGAAGTCCGCCACCGAGTCAGCAGACTCCTGCTCCTCCAAGTCCACCAACGCGTGAGGCCACTCCTCCTCCTCCAAGTCCGGCAAAGTGTCAGGCCACTCCTCCTCCAAGTCCGACACAGCGTCAGACGTCCACTCCTCCTCCAAGTCCGGCACAACCTCAGGCAACTGCAAGTCCGGCACAGCTTCAGGCCACTCCTCCTCATCCAACTCAGCCCCGTCAGCCATCTCCGTCGCCTCAGCAATCGCAGAAGAGACACCCTGCAGCTATGGTGCGTAGCGGACGAGTCGAGGTCATAGTACAGAAAGTACAGGCGGAGGCAAGCGATATAAATATGGTCCAAACCTCATTACTCCTCTTCCTGAGAGGGCTTACGACAGGACCGAGGAGCAAACCAATGCCATAGTGCGGGCAGAAGTCGACGCCCATTTTGGACCGAAACCGCCACCGCCGCCAAGGGAGAAAGTGCCTGTGGAAGTAGTTGACCACTTCATTCGTATGGCTCAACCACCAGCTCCTAAGCCTGTTGACACAGACTATGAGCGCCACATCAGGAAGTTACATCGACAACGTCTACAGAAGGAGGCGAGCTCGAGCTCGAGCAAACAACAAGCAGCTGTCAAAAAATGCGGGAAAACCGTTGCCCAGCTGGGAGAACAGGCGACGCAATCGATCTCCCCGCTTGTTGTGTCGCCAACAACACGTGACAGTACGCGCGCCCAATATTATTGTGGGCAAACAGTTTACGTTCCCGAGGTGGGCGATGTGGTAATAACCCTGGAGCATATAATGCAGGCTGAAACTCTCAACATCACTGTTGGACAACTCCTCGAGATCGAGGACATGCCTGTGCTTACAGAGGAGGAAATAAAACGGAAATATGCCTGGGGCCAACCTTTGGTCAAGCCAGAAGAGGTCAAGAAGCTCCCAACGAGAATGTATGAATTGCATCAATGATACATGGACATTACCAAGAGATCCGATCGAGAGTCCCTCATGGTGCAAGTCAAGAAGGATCATTACTACCATGAGAAATCTGTGACCGTTGAGTATTCTGAACTGTTTCAGTTATACAATCAAGACGCACTCGACAAATCTATCGTCAGTTGCTATTGTCTGTAAGTGATTTCTTTCTGTAATTTAAGTTTCAAGCTAGCTGTAGTGATCCTTTTGATCAATCATTACCTATAATTATCCTCACTATATTCTTTTCTGTGGTATTATGCAGGATGAAGATGTATGAAATGAGAAAAGGTGGACGCTATGGCATTGGGTTCATTGACCCAAACACCGTTAATGAATACACATGGAAAATAAACAAGCATCATGAAAAGCAAGTAGAGGACAGCATGTTAGAGTTCTTGAAGCACCTCAAATACAATGAAGATATACTACTTCCTTACAACTTCCAGTGAGTCACACTTTCTTGTACTACAAATTCTCTGTTTTTGCCTACTAGCTAGCTACATGTTTTTGCTTACATATGCCCGCTTAATTAAGACATGCAAACGTATGTGCATGCAGATTTCACTGGATCTTGTGTATCATTAAAGTTGACGCCAGAACAGTTCAAATACTGGACTCACTACTCAAAGCAAATAGTGACAATAACATTTTGTTTGGGATAGTCAACAGGTAATTTCAATCATTATTAACTATATATCTCGGCCTATTTAGTTCGTCATTTCATGATATGAACTATTTAATAACCCCTTTATTCATTTTTCTTTGTCGGCGGGCAGGGCTTGGGCATGGTTCATCAGCGTCACGGAAGGCGAATGAAAACGACAGCTGAAATGGTTTCGACCCAAGGTAAGTAATTAAGTAGTACTAGCTAGCTAGCTAGCTGCCATCTCTTTAATTATCATGCTTGATTAATTATTATCTGATCAAATTAAATTCCATTCTCGTAATAAAGGCCCTGAAGCAGGCGCAGGGGACTGATCTGTGTGCATTCTGCGTTTGCGAGAACATTCGCATGATGGCGTCCGAAAGGAGCAGATCTCAAAGACAGGAATGGGTACGCTTGTCAGAACACCATTCACAATTTTTACACCATTATCGATATCTAGTCACACAACTAATACACATGCATATTGATCTCCTTCTTAACAGTTCAAAGAGGTGCGGGACAAGCTCCTAGAAACGGAGCGCGTAGAAGCACTTCAAGAGGAAATAGCGGGATTTCTGCTCGACCAGGTCATAAATCCGAAGGGAGAATACTATTACCCACTACCGCCCCCATCGACCAGGTCATGAACCACTTCCAATTGTCATCGTGCTCCGAAGGCACCAATTAGGCTAATGCCACTGGCTCCGAAGGCAACATGCATATGTAGGAGAAATTGTATATAGATGTACATGTGTGTATGTGTGAATTAATATGGTGGTTTGTGAGACATTGATGATATATATATGATTGGTTCTACTAGAAATTCTATTTATATATATATATATATATATATATATATATATATATATATATATATATATATATATGCATAACGTGTACAATGTGTAGTATCGTAAAATACCAGCAAACGAAAAATAATTAAAATGAAAAACACAAAATTAAATGAAAAAGAAATCATAAAACCAAAAAAACCCCAAACATTTTAGTACCGGTTGGTGTTACCAACCAGTACTAAAGGGCTCCCGGCCCCCGGAGCTGGCTCGTGCCACGTGGTTGCCCTTTAGCACCTGTTCGTGCTGAACCGGTACTAAAGGGGGGGGGGCTTTAGTGACCACACTTTAGTGCCGGTTATGAAACCGGCACTAAAGGGCCTTACGAACCGGTGCTATTGCCCGCTTCTGCACTAGTGCATGTCAAAAACATTCTAATATTATGGGACGAAGGGAGTAGTATTATAGCAGAATTTCAATATGATACTATTCATAGCTGGATTTTTGTTCCTTGTTTCCAACACGTGAATCAGATAGGAACTGAATCTGCATGATTGATATATGTTGTGCCAATCTACATGACCTTTCTCAAGCATTTTAGCCGTGGCACCATGACCTGGGAGCACGGTAGCACCTCAAGCCATAAGATCGCTAATACTTTCTCTGTTTCAAATTACTCGTCGCAGAAATAGATGTATCTAGAACTAAAATACATCTAGATACATCCATATCTGTGACAAGTAATTCAGAACAAAGGGAGTAGATATCTTCTCAATTGACACTAAAAGGGAATTGTAGCAACAAACCATATGCTTCCCAACTGCCAGAGGGAAAGGCGCACTGTTGCACAATAAATCTTCCCTAGAATTCACACCACAAATCCCACTAGTCATGTCTCGTTGTACTTCTCTTGGTTGCCTGTATATGGCTCGGGAGATAAAATTAGGGTTTCTGCTCACATGACGCCATCACATCTCATTTTGTCTTGCCATGCCCAGTAAGGGGCACCAACAACCGTGAGGTCTCTCCTCACTTGCTCTAGCTTATAGTTTCCTTTGTTCTCACTGCTCCAATGCTCTAGCTCTGGCCCGGGTTTGAGGCCTGGCCCCCCATGGTGCCTCATTCTTCTTCAAGCAAATTACAAATGCCTGGGGTGCTAGTGTCCTTTGGGTCACATTTTATTGGGTACCTTGGCGTATACTCCCTTCGTTCCGAATTACTTGTCGCAAGTATAGATCGATGTATTTTAGTTCTAAATACATTCATTTCTGCGGCGAGTAATTTGGAACGGAGGGAGTATGTGGGATTTGGCCCTCGTTTGTTACATTCTGTAATGAGGATACTCACACGTTTTCAAGAACCAATTCATGCTCTACAAGGTGAAATCCCTTGATTTAGCCGTCAATGATGGATTCCGCAACGATATTTTACATACTTCATTCCCTTCTTAAAATCTGCAAGGACAGTGTCCCATCTACCGGTCCCTAAGCCCCAGGATGAGAAGTCTTGCCAATTTATAAAACCCTTGAGTTGGCCATCTCCTTGATGGTGTTTTATTGGAAGATGGTGATACAATCACTCCATGAAGGACGATGTAGGCGGTGTAGGCTTACACATTTGACAGCTCGTTGGTTATTGCATTTTGCTCCTTTTCTAACATGATTTGTTCGACTTTAATGCATACGTTATATTGTACAGTTAAACTGAAGGTCATATCTTTGCACGAGTCACAGCCACACGTTCCAATGGTTCAATACAATATATGGCCAGTGTAACTTAATTGATAACCCATGGTCCACTACCTGCTTAATCCATAGTTCACTCTCATACAACTATGTGCCGGTGCATGAGCCATACCCGTCCAACTTGTTGCATCGCTACGCTTATGCAGGTAGATTCCAGGGCGTCTTCAGTGGTGCTATTGTGTGTTAACGATACCCGAAAATGCAAGGCTGTGCCATCAGTAGATTGCCGCAATAAAATTCACTAGATGAATGAACTTGAAGTACGACGTGTGAATCTTGTGCTTCAAACATTTATTGAACATCCAACTCCACAATTATTTATACCTGATGTGTGAAATTTATATGTGAATTTTTCCACAAAATAACAAATGTAATAGGTTTTAGCAACTGTCTCGTAGCACCATTATTTCTACTACCACTATAAAAGGAAGAGAGGGGCAGATCCAAATGATCACAACCATCCATCATCAACATCTAATGGTCCATAGTCTTTCTATGTTTAACACTAGCAAGCCACTAATCACACAGTAAGCAAAAGGACCCGCACAAACGCAAAACGACCTGCACCACTAATCCTCCCCATTCCTTCATCCTGAACAAAACTGCCCGCACGAACCCACGACCTTCGCTGGTCCTCCTCTGCTACCCACGCCTCCCGCAGATCCTCCGCTCGGCCACTCCCCGCAGATCCTCTGCTGTCCCACGGACGCGACCGCGGACTGCCGCCGCCGATGATCCCATCTGATGGCGGCGCCGACCCATCCCTGGCGCTGGATGCGGCGACCTCCGGTAGAGGCACGCCCAGCCGCGCCTTCCCCAGCACAGTCTCGCCGGGATGCCTCCGCTCCTCCAGCAGCGCCGCGCCCGTCCGCCGCAGCTCGCCGGCGAGGGCACAATCGGTGCCGACCTGCACGCGCAAGGGGAGGCGGCAGGAGCAGTCGTGCAAGGGCAGGACCAGCTGTGCGGTCAATCGAGCGATCCTTTTTCATCTTGGCCGCCATGTCCCCCGCCGTGGACGACGCCCGCTGTGGCGATCTCCACCCCGGCGACCAGCTCTGCCTCGCCTACCAAATCAAATCTACGAACTAAGGTTGATTTCTATGACTTCAGTTCGCTGGTGGTACTGGCATAACGCTTATGTTGCAGGCTTCTCCAGAATGATTCCTCACAAGAGATATCTCAACCAGTCATAAGTTAGCCTGAAGACATATGGTGCAGATACTCTTCCTTGGTATAAGGGATACTTTCGACTAAGCACACGCGCAATGTTACATTTGAGTAAGGGATTACCATGTTCTCTGAATTTTCTACCCGACAGATATGTTCAACTATAGTTAGAGTATTCCGACAAAGGGTTTACCCCCGCTTTATATTATAAAGCATCCGGATATTTAGAGTATTATACATCTCTAATCTGCATATTTGAAACCAACATGATAATGTTCCATACTTCTTAGCCATTTTGGTGCCACCTATTGTACCATCATTTTTTGCTTCAGGTATTGTCCTTATTTCCAAACAATTCCATTGTCTTCGCTTTCTCTACTCACATGTGTTTTTTAGTCTTCCTCTCACTCTTTTGAGCTTCTACAGAACTGATGTCTAACTGCTATGTTTACCCTTCTGAATAATACCCTTATCAAGTTTTCAGCTTTTAATGTAAAACCGTAACCAATTACCGAAATTTTGGAGTTCTTTTTCACCTTTTCCTGTCCGGTTGTGGATAAAAAAAACTTATGCTGAATCATTACGTCTCCAGACGAGCAGTGCAGATTTGAGAGTTGGGTTATTTGTCAAAAGTTTTCCGTTTTATCCATACAATAGAAAATTTAGTTTTACATAATTTGAATGTGTGCTCACATGAGCTTGTAAACTTCTCTCATGTGTCCACACAAGGGCGGAGGGAAGATTCTTTCTGTGAAGAAACCTATTTTGTATGAAGTTGTAGTTGATTTTGTCGGACTGGGAAGTGATGGATGCACCAAGTAGGTGGTCTTTATTTCTGGGATTAGAATTTTCAAAAGGACTGTTTCTTCTCACCTTGATCTTGTGATCTAATGAAACTTATTCCTGATTTTGATCAGGGACACAACAGTGAAGATGTTTTTGAATTTCGTGCTGTAGCTAAATGGTGAAGTTTTCATGAATTCATGTTATGAATTGGTTCTCACTTTTTTTTATCATAACCTTTTATTATCTCATGATTTATTGATTTTTTTTGATATTTCTGTTTGCAGAACGATTATTAGATATTGGAGAATTAACGAGGTATGGCTACTGCCAAGCATGCTTTCAGAAGTACACGATTCAAGAGATTTTCTATTTTGGCAGAAGTTAGTGTGCCTACTAACAAGTGTGCTCTGAAAATTAGTCAATTACTGCACCAGCTGGACTTATAGATCGGTTCACAAGGTTCTTTCTGGATAGTAGTTATGGTTTTAATACACTTAAAACATGTATGGTTATTTGATTCATGAACAAAACAAATATATTCTCTTTTGAGCTTTGGGCATTTCACATATGACCATTGTACTGTTGCACTATTACTACCACCTATGTGAAAGGTAAATAAACCTTTCAGCAACATATGTTGGTATAATTCTCTCCCAACTAGCATTATATGCCATATATAGTTGTTTTTTTACTGAAATGTTAGGAGCCTCGTGTATAAGGTATGCAGAAATTCTCACTTTGAGGAAGTGATTAATTCTTCATGTGCAGTAACCTGGAGAGATGGTGCTGGTGGATTCTAACCGCAAGGTGAGTGGCTTGATCCTTGATTAATCATGTTTAATTTTAGAGAAAAGTATATTTTTCGTCCCTCAACTTTTGACGGAGTCTAGATTTGGTCCCTCATTTTTGAAACTGGACAACTTGCACCCCCAACTACTAAAACCGGACAAAATTTATCCCTGGTCTTGGTTTTGAGCGGTTTTGGTGCTGGCTCACCCCGGTTTTGACCGATGCTGACTTAAATACATGTATATCTTTCAAATATGTGAATCTTTTGAAATTCAAGTACTTTTTCCAAATCTCTGTACTTTTTCACGTTTGCGTTAAAATTTCAAATTCACATACCTTTTTGAAATCCGCACTATTTTCAAATCCACATACTTTTTCAAGTTCACATAATTTTCCAAATTCACATACTTTTTTCTAGTTCGCATATTTTTCTCGGATCCGCGTACTTTTTTCATGTTTGTGTACTGCTTTCAAATCCGTGTACTTTTTCAAATTCATGAACTTTTATAGAAAGTACACGGATCTGAAAAAAAACACTTGAACTTGAAAATGGTATGCAGACCTAAATAAAATAAACTGATTTGAAGAAAGTACGCGAATTTGAGTCAAAGCACGGTCAAAACCGGCAAAAGTCAGCACCAAAACCGGTCAAAACCATGTTCAGGGACGAACCTTGTCCGGTTTTAGTAGTTCAGAGTGCAAGTTGTCCGGTTTCGTAGTTGAGGGACCAAATCTAGACTATGCCAAAAGTTGAGGGACGAAAAGTATACTTTTCTCTTAATTTTAAATGGATGTGAAGTGATTGTCCTAGATCAATGGGTGATTTATGTGCAAATGCTACAGTCGAAGACATGCAGTTGCTTGCCGTCGATGAAGCGACATCAACATGGGTAGCTGATCCAGTCATCTATTAGTCTGTTCGTCTTTCTTCCTTGCACTTTGTTCTTCAGTCATGTGTTGGGCATCCTTCCCCATGCTACTGACTCTATGGTGTCGCTAGCCCATGCTTCTGACTCTCCAGACATATACTCACTTCTTAGAAATCCCATGGCAATTGCTTTCATGTGAATTTTGGTTAGTACTCCGTATTTATGATGCTGCTGGCCTCATTGCTCTGAATATACTACCACACTGCATGATAAAATCAACAATGACTTTTCTTAATGCATGTAAATTATCGCTTCTCTGTAATGTTTGATGTCAATTTATTCCATGACAATGGTGCAAACTAGGATCTGACCGGACAAGACAGTCGCGCTGTCAGCCCAGTCTACCACGTCCTTGCTCGCGTCAGCACACCCATTGCAAGCCTATTGATGGTGCAGTTGCTGAGCGGGGAGGTGAAATCCCTGAGCTAGGCAACAATATGGATGACTTGGATTGATAAAAAATTTCATTAGCATTTATCTCCTTAATGAGAGAACTTTTGAGAATTTTAATAACTTCGAAAGATGTTTATATTGGCAACAATAGTTGTAACGAATATTATGTGCTTTAAGAATATGGTTTTTGGTGCTAACAGTTGCAGGATTAGATCACCATTCGAACATGATTTGAGGATAATGCAAAGCGGCTTTCAATCGGAACTAGATTTAATCTTCTTTTGCAACCTATCAGTAGTTCAGTACACAGGCCGAATGAAACATCATTTATCTCTATGCAGCTATGTTATCACAATGGTGAGTGGCATAGCTAGCTCGGTGAGTCAGGGTGGTACAACAATGAATTTTTAATGTAAATCTATGTATTTGGAAGAATTATTTTTTTCTAGCCTAAATATAGGCTATGGACCACCCTGTCCGCCCCCTAGCTAAGCCATGGCTGTCACTTCTAAGAGCAAGTATAATACTACCTCCGTTTCAGTTTACAAGTCCTACGCGTATACCTAGGTTACCAATTTTATCATCTTAATGTAAACTATATAACACAAAAATTATACGATTTGAAAATAGAACATCTAAAGTTTATATTGATATATTTTTTGTAATATATGATTTGTATTAGGTTGGTCGAATTGACGACCTAGGGGCACGCGCACGCTTTGTAAACTAAGAGAGAGGTAGTAAGGTCCAGTTAGCAAGCTATAAAGATTAAACAATTATATTTATACTGAGATACAGAACAACCCTTCGGATATGCAAAACGGAACTCGGGCTCAGATGAGCTCTTTATCTAGGCCGTCAATATGCTTCATTCATGCTCGCCAGTGTATATAGTAGTGTATATGCGGTGTATTTTTGCTTTTCTCTGTTTTAAAAGTCTTACGCCTGGCACACGCCAGTCTATGATCTGACAGCAACAGCGTCACTGCAGCACTGCACCGATCAGTAGGTCCCATTGATTCACGAGCTAGATGGGCATGCACCTCTTTTATTTCTGTCAGATGTAACATCGGTTCACTAATTAAGAAACAAACTGCATGTTTAGTACTGCAAATTAAAGACTAACTTGCATGCCACTATCTCAGCAGTAGTGGAAGGCACAAATTAGCAGTAACCGATTATCCTCAATTAGCACCTAACATGATTAGCATTGCTCGATCACAAAAACACTGAAGAATTTCATGATTCCACCGATGAAGTACTAACTGTTATCTCGCCTCTCGTCGGAAATAAAAAGGAATCGACAGGCATGCTTACGAAGAGCACAGCCTGCAACCAGAGCGTGCGTTAACGACAGCGATGCGCGGCGCCAAGCTCGACGACGGCCGCCGGATGCCAAAAAAGGCACCTTATCTGCCTGCCTCGTGCACGCTGCTGCATGCGTTCGCCAGCGATGTCGTTGAGCCTGGTCGTCTAGAACCTGGTTGCTTGCGTTGGCCGACGCCGGCAAGGCGGGATCGAACAGTCCCAAGCATCAGACTGGACGGTAATGCAAGATCCATGTGCATGTTAAGCGGGGATCCTCCATGGTCTTCTCCGTCTCGGATGCCGAGATCATAGAACAGCAGGTCTGCGGTGTGAACTCTGGAGGGGCTAGCCGGAACCGTGAGTGCTTTGCATGGCTATGGCATGCGGCCGCCCTCGCTGCCGGCGGCAAGGATTAACGAGAGCCTCATAGTCGCAGGTGACAGGACTAAGAAGAGAGAGAATTGATCGAGAAACTGCTAGTTTCTCACATCAATACCTGAGAAATAAAGATGAGAGAGACGATGGAGTAACTGAAGAAAGAGAGGGAACAGTCATATTTTCTCACGTACATGGTTCGTATTTCCTCTCAAAACTAGAATGCGGCACAGATCACGAGACTACTCTATGGTCCAGATAAAAAGCTCAGCTGAGCTCGGGAGCCAAAACGCTGCTCTCACAACCCTTGATCTAATTTGATAAATTTATCCTACTATACATTAAAACTGAAGGTCATATATTTACACAAGTCAGAACCATACGTTCCAATGGTTCGACATATGGCTGGCCTAATTGATGATTTATGGCCCACTCACTGCTTAATCGTATAGTTCACTTGCTTAATATCCACCCGTCCAGCTTGTTGCATCGCTATGCAGGTAGGTTCCAGGGCGTCTTCAGTGGTGCTATAGCGTGCTAATGATACCCTAATTACCTACTCCCTCCGTTCCAAATTACTCGTCGCAGAAATGGATGTATCTAGAACTAAAATACATCTAGATACATCCATACCTGCCACAAGTAATTCGGAACGGAGGGAGTACCTGCAAGGCTGTACCACACTAACTGACTAAAAACAAGATGAACTTGGAGTATAATTTATTAGATTGGCTACACAAAAGCATGACATTTTAGAAGTACTTTTGGTAAAAGAAATTAGAACTTTGACAATAACTTATCAAAAATGCTCTGATCAAATACGCAAAAATTAATGCTTGTTTTCAACCAGTCAATCCATAAAAATAAAAATAACAGTTTCATTGGGTTTGAGAAACTGTTTTGCAATATAAGCAGATGTGCAAGATATCGGTGTCTTTTTCTTAAGAATGCCCAAAGTACATGTTTGAATGGCCGTCATCGATGTGTCGACGTCACTAATTAATACGGGTGAGCCTTAACCATGGGATATACAGTACAGTTAATGGTTCCTAGTCTTTCAGACACGATTGATGCGATGCAGCAGCTGTCTAGATATGAACGGTTACAAGTGGCACCGGTCGCTGCGTCCATTAATGTGCAATAATGTGCAACTTGCGCAGCCAGGCACTGCTCCACAAACATATTTGGCACTGTGGTTGCACATGCATTTTTCCTTAACAAGCAAAAACAAGCAGCTACTATAATTGTGATTTTGATGTATTGTTGAATGGCATTTCAGCCACATAATATGTGCCACTTGGTCAGGAGAGGCTACTATTCTAAAAATTGGTATATATACGAGTGTTGACTAACAATAAAGATCACCTAACCCGACAAAGCAGATCAGCTAGGGCTTTCGAAGCATGCAAGTACGAGCTACATAATAACCCTAGTTGTGCGTCATTAAGATAAAAAGAGTAGATAGATCTTAAACCCAAAGTTAATGGACAGTACATTCCAAGAAATGTAAAATAGAGGACGATGCAAACTTTTGAAATTTTGTATTCTCTCTGCATACATATATAAAAGTATTTCAGAAAAATTATGTCCTACAAAATAAACATATTATTATATTTTTGTCCATCATATCCAGGGGTACCTTAATAATATGATCGGGAGGTAAGTATTGTCATTCATAAGTTTTTCTACTTTACATATGTAACAAGAGAAGCATACTTAAAAAACTTCTTCAGTGTGGTCACAAGCTCTACTAAATAGGCTGTGCAAACATATCAATGTCTTAGTTGACCATATTCAATTGCCGAGTAACAAAGTTGAAATATATAATTAAGAGGAAACATTAACTCAAGAAAACTAATTTCAGAAATAAATTACCTGGAACTCTGTATGGCACAAAAAGCACTAACAAACCAAATCAAACTGTGATTCCATTATTTGGGTGAAGTTTCCTTAAATTTTTTTGACCTTTTCCTTTTTCTCGGTGGTCTGCAATCTGCACTGCACAGCAAAGAAAATGATAAAGTTTACCTACGTGGTTACAAATTGCTTTATAGGACCATAAAAAAGGAAGGCGAGAAGATAAGAGTCAAATAGGAATGTATATTGAGGTCATTTCTATTACAAAAGCAGTTTGATCACCCAAGCAGCTCGAAGCTGCAATAATGCTTGCACTGGAACTGGTACAGTGAAGTAACTGCAGTGCACATCAAGAATAGTTGGCTCAGTAACTGCAGTGCAGCAGCAAGAGATGCAGGCTAACATGTGCAATTGTGTATGTCATGTAAAGTATACATCAGTGGCTCAGTCAAGATAAAAATATCAAATATCTCCTGCTAACGGGTAGGAAATTTATAGTAACTGATGATAGCTGTACTAAATATAAACTGATGACTACAACCATTTAATTTTTATAATTCAAACACAAGAATCTATTTAGCCATGACAGAAGAAATGAACTGGAAACATTCAGAATTGAACCGACAGATAAATTTGCACATGAATACAGTATTACTACTTTGCATGGCCTAATTTATGTCTCTCAGATGCTACTCTACACTATCAAGACCTGACAGATGTTACTTTACAATATCTAAACCTGACAGATGCTACTTTACAACAATATCTACACGGGTAGAACTGATCAGAATTGCTTGTACAGTTGCACTGCTTGAATAGCTAGGACTTGTGGTACAGAATTCTGATAAGACTGACCAATAGCTGAATGGATATGTTTTAACTCCACAGTTCACGTCCAGCAGTAGTCACCAAAAGGAGAGCAGGAACACATCCGGACACAATCACAGTTAAATAAAATCCCTGATCACTGCTATGAAGAGGGCTGAATTTTTGCGTTCATTTGAACGATAACGTCTTTGAATGCCTCACAACCATCAAAACGCTGCCCTTTGGTCCAGTTTAACAATCTGTCGCGAAGATCGATTACAAAATCTTTATCATGACCCGCCTCATTCAGCAATAAATTTACACACTTCAGCAGGTATGGGCCTGTCTTGGTTCTGAGTTGACTGACAAAATGACAACATGTATCTTCACATTCAAAGATCACCGCGGACATATCCTCAATAATGTCAAGCCAGCCAAAGATGAGACATGCACCACTTAGAGCCCATCTTTCAGTAGAACCTCCACGACTAGATGAAAAAACATCATTGCCGGCCTGATCTTTCCTTTTTGTCTGCCCTTCCTTTGACTCCATAACCAGACCAGTGCTTGCGTAGTGCAGAAGCACGTTACAGTCTTGCTCACTAATACAAGCAGAGGACACAAGCAACACCCCTAAAGGAATCCGTAAATGCAGAAAATTAGGGCATGAGAGAGGGATGTCTAATTGTTCTGCACCTTGCACTTGACTGACAGCAGTTATGCGACAAAACTTCACACAGCGATCATCAAAATCTTTAATAAGGGAACTGACAAGGTTGGTTGACACATTAAATTTCTCTGTATCCCCAACTGTGGGTACTCGCAGTCTCCTCCGGTGATTTACCGTACTGCTATGGTGTGGATTACTTGGGCGCTTTTTGTTGTTCCTGGCCCAATAATGTGATAACTCCACCATATTGTTAGCTAACATCTGGCATTCATCAACATTAAAAGGACATAACACCCACGAAAGGTAAAATGCTGCCCTCTGAGCAAGATTGATATCACTTATTGATTCAGCAGTTTTCTCCTCAGATAATACTTCTGATAAATAACCTTGTGAACCTTCCTGGTGAAATAGTAGAGCAGTGGCAAAACTGAACCAGGTAGGGAAGTTCGTAATTGTCAACCTGCAGCACCACAGAGCAGGAGCAATTAGCTTTGAGTTGAACAGCATGCTAAATATCTGGATATTATTGTTTGCATGTTAATAAGCATACCAAGCAGAACTGTATTTGAATTTGACCAATCCCTTTGATGGTTGTTTCTTGCCTAAGTGTGACCCTTTTGATGGTTGTGATTGTATGTTTTTCCATGAACAGTTGTCGCTGTTTGTTTTACCCAAGAAAACCATAGCTTCTATGTAAGAAACAAGATCCAAAAATCGTCTGCATGATATGGGTCCAGTTAGTATGGCAAGTAAATCCCTTTGTTGGCTTGGGAAATAAGCATGTGTAAAGGGAAATTTCTGTCCTAGTTCCATGGATATTCCCCATCCTGTAGGCTCGAGAAGAATATCTAATACTGATGATACCACTGCTGTGCAAAGTCCTAGCACAGAACCCATACCCCTGCAAACAGAAATGATATACACCAATAAGAAAAAATTGTAAAAGAGATCTCCACAAACAAGAAGCCCAGAATGTGTAATGCATTCAGAGAACATGCAGAACCGTGTGGATCCATAATAGTGCTGTGGGTATACCATTTAGAACAGGAGGAAGGAATGCTACAGAAGATTAAACAATGAACTCTCTGATTAATAAAGTTTCCATTTGCAGAAGATTAAATAACTAACAGATGATGAATTTCAAAATGATACAAAACATGAATCTGTTAATTCAGCTTTGAGGTAGTTTAAATCCAAGCTTTGAAGAGTTCACTTGGCCATGCACATTACCCTATTTTCTATTAATGAACTTCAACTTTGCTAGTTGCATGCTCAAGACATAACACCTTTAACTGTACTGTCTGCAAGTTTAATTGCAAGTGAAAATGCTTCGAGATGCCATCTGACATAAACACAACAAACTCAGAGTCACCAAAAAAAATAGAGAAGGTAGCACAAGTATTATGAGGTGTAAACTTACGTCGCAAGAAACCATATATGGAATAAGGACCGCATCTCCAAGAACGCCAGTGGGGAGCAAACTAAGCATATTACAATCACACGCCATGCTACCCGATCATGTAATTCTTTTCTCAGACAAAGCAAAGGCCTTGTAATTGCTTCTCGTAGCATCTCTGAAAGATCATGTTCCAGAATTGATGGGTCGTAATGCCACAAATGGACCCTGCCACACACAAACGAAAAATGCAAAACAAATCAGTAAAATATGTAAAAGAATGGCAGGATTTTTTTTCTCAAATTAGGCAACAGGATAAATGATCACCTAATGTAAGCACAGATAGGGTAAAAAAAAGTGCCAATAACTCAAGATTGTATTACTCACAAAACAGTACAATTATTTTTATAAGAGAGGGTTAAGATCAATGTACATTTCTGGGAATCCACTTGGACTTTAGCATATATTGCTATTACTCTATATCATGTTCGCAGCCAAAACATCACTAGAAGACAGCTCAATGTAAACGAATATCATACACCATCCTTAAATCTAATGCTAGTACTATGTTAGTCCATGTATAACTGTCCCAAGCATACCTCGGCGGGATTGAGCCATCATTGGGAAGCACTTGATAAGATGGATGGGTTGTTACATCCAGAGAAATGGTACCCATCTCGCAACTGCTTTCTCCATCTTCTCTGTAATATGGCGAAGGAAAGAGACACTGGTAACGAGGGGATAACAGGGCTGTTTTCACAGCAGCATGCAACAGATCATAGGAATGCCCCGCAACTGCAAAAAAAAAAAATTAGTCACAATACATGAACATCAACACAAACAAGTAACATACTGTTAACCCACACCCTGAGGAAGTGAGGGGGCAAACACAAAATTTCATGAAGTGAGCACTGAATTGCAAGGAATGTAGATCTGAATGATTAATAGTACAGCAGCCTCCTAAAGTTCGTTTGAAAGTGGCAACATTGCCATTTACTGCATGCTATTCGGGGAGAACAAAGGAAGGGGAGAAATGTCACCATCCCGGCCCCCCAATTTCTCGACGAGGGCGGCGCAAGAGCGGACCAGCTCGCGGCAGTCCCGGGGCGAGAGGGAGCTCCCGACGCAGAGCATCTCGGCGCGGTCGTCGGTCCGGGCCACTCGGCAGGAGGCCGAGTCGGAGAGCGCGGAGACGGCGGTGCGGACGAGGCAGCCCAGGCGAGCCCTATCCACCTGCAAATGCCAACGCACATCAGCACCAACCAAGGCTTGCACGGAGGGCAAGGAGATCGGGGGGGAGGGGGGGATTGCCTCCTGTGGGTCGAAGCACATGAGGGAGAGCGCGGCGTCGAGGACCCTGGTTCCGGAGGAGGCAGGGGCGGCGGCGCGGGGGTTGAGGGCCGCCGCGAGGGAGGAGACGGAGGCGGAGAGCGGGTCGCCGGCCGAGGAGGGGCCTGGACTGCCGCCAGGAGGGCGGGCGAGGCGGGAAGCTACCTCGGTGAGCAGGTGGGTGAGGTCGTCTAGGGGAGGAGGCGCCATTTTTGGGGGTTTGCCGCCGCGACGGCGACGGCGACGGTGCGCAAAGGTAGAGGGGGAAATCCGAAGCCTGGGAAGAGACAACGGCAAAGTGGGCTTTTGTGCTTCGGTGTTCAGCTGGAGATGGGCTTGGATTCGAAAATCTACAAGCCCAACTGTCCAGTTGCGCGGGCCATCTTCGCAAGCCAATTCATCATTTGCCCGAAGTCCTAATTTCGTGCCTTAAGCAGAGAGCAACTGATCCTTCGGAATCCTAAAAAAAAAAAATAGAGAGCAACTAGTTAACGAGCGCTCCTTCGGGAGCCTCGCAACGATCAGCGTCACTTGACGCGCTCTCAGTCATTCGCCACATGTCACGCTCTGGGCGCTCTCTTTGGATTTTGTCTCTTTATTTTTCTGCACGCGTTTTCGGCTTTTTAAACGAGTTTTTTCGACGTTTTTGTTTTTCACCGGCCTTCCTTAGCTTTTCGATAAAAAACTTAAAAAAATTTGTTTTCGCACGAAAAAATACGTTTTCTTTTTCTTTTTTCTTTCATGAGAGTCACGGTCTTGCTTCCGCGAGAGGCACGGTTTTGCTTTCGCGAGAGGCACGGCCGTGTCTCTCGGAAACGAAAAAAAATGTGTTTTTTGTTTTTTTTTCCTTTTGCGAGAGGCAGGGTTGTCCTTTCGCGAGAGTCACGGCCATGCCTCCTCGGAAACGAAAAAAAAACACGTTTTCTTTTTTTCGCGAGAGTCACGGTTTGCTTCCGCGAGAGGCACGGTTGTGAGTTCGTGAGAGGCATGGGCGTGCCTCTTTCGAAAAGAAAAAAAACTCGTGCTTTCGGTTCGGTTTTTTCGTCCGTTTTTTTCGTGAAGAAAAAGTTTGTCAAAATCTATCAATATGGGATCTTGTTTTGAAGATCTCGACGCTAGGAGTCCAACGGTGAAAGCGGTTCGATATTTGGACACACGGTTTGAGAGATAAAACGTTTTGAATAAACAGATCTACGAAAAAAGAAAAAACTCTCATGTTGCGACAAAGTGGCGCGCTGCATATGAGCCATCTGTCGCAACCAGGGGAGTTGGAGTGATCTTTGCAACGAGTACTCCTCACCTAGTGATTTAGCCGTAAACTGTTCTCAAATCTACGAAGTCTTTCTCTAACTTGCAAAGTTTTTTAAATTTTTGGTGAACTTTATTTCAAAATCACGATTTTTTCAAAAAAATTATTTTTTTCAAATTTATGAAGTTTTTCCAAAATGGTGAACTTTTTCAACATTTCTGAACTTTTTAATAAGAAATTATGAACTTTTTCTAGATTTAAGAACTTTTTTTCAAAATTTGTGAACCCTTTCCGAATTCGCATTTTCATATTCTTTTTTTAATGAAAAGTCAATGATCAACGACTGGTCAATGGTCAATGGTCGTGTTTAAACAGAGACCAACAACTAGGAGGGATCAAGCGACCCGAGCGAGGCAATCACCATTTTTGTGTCGCGGCTCATTAAGGCGTCTGCTTAGGCACTGGTTGATGTAGTAGCGTTGCAAGCACCATATAGGAGCTCCCATCATTTCCCCATCCTTACTCTGTCTGGGCAAAAATGCCTCACCTTAGATTGCAAATTGATCATATGTCTCATCTTTGCTTCGTCTCTACACAAAATGGCATACACTTAATTTGATGATGTATCTTTATCATATGATAAAAATGTGAGGGTATATATACAAGATATGCAAAAAAACAAAATGTTAGTAGCCCATGCAATCTTGTGTGAATGCCAAAAAAATGACCAAAAACTAAACCTGCCTAGAAATTTTTTGAACATTACAGAAAGACAAGTGTAGTCATAATAGTCTACTATTCAGTAGACCATAGCCTAGTGGTGGAAAGGCGGTTCAAGGCATGATACTTAGAATTTGGTTTTGTTGCACCAATTATACTATAGGGGGCTTCCTTGCAGTCTTTCTGTTAAAAAAATTAATGTTCAAATTTCAGCCAATTCTGAACAAGGAGCAAAGAGAAAACAAGATTTCAAACTTTTATCAAAATTTGTTCAAATTTGAACTGCCCAAAAAACTGAAAAATACAGAAAACAAGTATAATCATAGTAGACTAATGTTCAAATTTCAAACCAACTCCAATCGTTGTCGTGAACGAGAGGGGTTAGGGTCGACGAGCGCTAGATGTGGATGCGGTGGGGGTGTGGGGGGAGAGGGAAAAGGTTTCATGCAAAGGAGCTCCGGACGCGGGGGGAGAGGGAAGGACGCGAGATGTGGGGGGAAAGAATAGTCCGTGCTTTATTCGCGGTTTGTTCGCGCTGCTTGCAGTGACTTCCATCCCTTTTCTTGGGACTATCTTTTCCTCCCTCACCATCACCTATAGTGGTTCTTATGGATACCTAAGTACACATATGTATGCACTTGAGTTAACAAGCTATTCATGGTGAAAATTCACACGTGTTCAGGAATAGAGTCACCTCGGCTCGTACGCTTTAGCTCTTGTCAAGGGGCCAATGGATGTTGTTGAAGTAGTCGGTGACGTAGTTGGACTTGAGGAGGTGATGTCTGAGGGCCACATGGGTATCACATCATGACCTCGACTTAGATCCATATCTTGATTTTTTTTTGTAATCAATTTCTCAAGATCTTGATCTTTCTTAGCTTAACATATAAGCTAGAGCATGCTTCATTTGAGTTCCACATAAGAACTTCATCTTCTACACTTTCTCTTGTTTCAACAGTTGGGGAATATAGTAATTTTAAAAAAATTCCTACGCACACGCAAGATCATGGTGATGCATAGCAACGAGAGGGGAGAGTGTTGTCTACGTACCCTCGTAGACCGGCAACGGAAGTGTTGACACAACATAGAGGAAGTAGTCGTACGTCTTCCCGATCCGACCGATCCAAGTACCGAACGTACGGCACCTCCGAGTTTTGCACACGTTCAACTCGGTGACGTCCCTCGAGCTCCGATCCAGCCGAGTGTTGAGGGAGAGTTTCGTCAGCACGACGGCGTGATGACGGTGATGATGTTCTACCGACGCAGGGCTTCGCCTAAGCACCGCTACGATATGACCGAGGTGGAATATGGTGGAAGGGGGCACCGCACACGGCTAAGGAACGATCATGAAGATCAACTTGTGTGTTATGGGGTGCCCCCTTGCCCCCGTATATAAAGGAGGGAGGGGGGAGGTGCGGTCGGCCCCTAGGGGTGCGCCTGGAGGAGTCCTACTCCCACCGGGAGTAGGACTCCCCCCCCATCTTGCCTTGTTGGAGAAGGAAAGGGGAAGGGGGAAAGAGGAAAGGGGGGCGCCGCCCCCCCCCTTTCCTTGTCCTATTCGGACTAGGGGGGAGGGGGTGCGC
>NC_041392.1:64553910-64619392 GCF_002162155.2 Triticum dicoccoides
CGGTACTCCGGTAAAATTCCGATTTCATCCGGAACGTTTCCGATATCCAAATATAGGCTTCCAATATATCAATCTTTATGTCTCGACCATTTCGAGACTCCTCGTTATGTCCGTGATCACATCTGGGACTCCGAACAACCTTCGGTACATCAAAACACAAAAACCCTAATTACGATCGTCACCGAACTTTGAGCGTGCAGACCCTACGGGTTCGAGAACTATGTAGACATGACCGAGACACGTCTCCGGTCAATAACCAATAGCGGAACCTGGATGCTCATATTGGCTCCTACATATTCTACGAAGATCTTTATCGGTCAGACCGCATAACAACATACGTTGTTCCCTTTGTCATCGGTATGTTACTTGCCCGAGATTCGATCGTCGGTATCTCAATACCTAGTTCAATCTCGTTACCAGCAAGTCTCTTTACTCGTTCCGTAATACATCATGCCACAACTAACTCATTAGTTGCAATGCTTGCAAGGCTTAAGTGATGTGCATTACCGAGAGGGCCCGGAGATACCTCTCCAACAATCGGAGTGACAAATGCTAATCTCGAAATACGCCAACCCAACAAGTACCTTCGGAGACACCTGTAGAGCACCTTTATAATCACCCAGTTACGTTGTGACGTTTGGTAGCACACAAAGTGTTCCTCCGGTAAACGGGAGTTGCATAATCTCATAGTCATAGGAACATGTATAAGCTATGAAGAAAGCACTAGCAACAAACTAAACGATCAAGTGCTAAGCTAACGGAATGGGTCAAGTCAATCACACCATTCTCCTAATGATGTGATCTCGTTAATCAAATTACAACTCATGTCTATGGCTAGGAAACATAACCATCTTTGATCAACGAGCTAGTCAAGTAGAGGCATACTAGTGACATTCTGTTTGTCTATGTATTCACACATGTATTATGTTTCCAGTTAATACAATTCTAGCATGAATAATAAATATTTATCATGATATAAGGAAAAAAATAATAACTTTATTATTGCCTCTAGGGCATATTTCCTTCAGTTTCCCACTTGCACTAGAGTCAATAATCTAGATTACACAGTAATGATTCTAACACCCATGGAGCCTTGGTGTTGATCATGTTTGCTCGTGGAAGAGGCTTAGTCAGCGGGTCTGCAACATTCAGATCCGTATGTATCTTGCAAATTTTTATGTCTCCCACTTGGACTAAATCCCGAATGGAATTGAAGCATCTCTTGATGTGCTTGGTTCTCTTGTGAAATCTGGATTCCTTCGCCAAGGCAATTGCACCAGTATTGTCACGAAATATTTTCATTGGACCCGATGCACTAGGTATGACACCTAGATCGGATATGAACTCCTTCATCCAGACTCCTTCATTTGCTGCTTCCGAAGCAGCTATGTACTCCGCTTCACATGTAGATCCCGCCACGACGCTTTGTTTAGAACTGCGCCAACTGACAGCTCCACCGTTCAATATAAACACGTATCCGGTTTGCGATTTAAAATCGTCCGGATCAGTGTCAAAGCTTGCATCTATGTAACCATTTACGATGAGCTCTTTGTCACCTCCATATACGAGAAACATATCCTTAGTCCTTTTCAGGTACTTTAGGATGTTCTTGACCGCTGTCCAGTGATCCACTCCCTGATTACTTTGGTACCTCCCTGCTAGACTTATAGCAAGGCACACATCAGATCTGGTACACAACATTGCATACATGATAGAGCCTATGGCTGAAGCATAGGGAACATCTTTCATTTTCTCTCTATCTTCTGCGGTGGTCGGACATTGAGTCTTACTCCTTGTAACACAGGCAAGAACCCTTTCTTTGCTTGATCCATTTTGAACTTTTTCAAAACTTTGTCAAGGTATGTACTTTGTGAAAGTCCAATTAAGCGTCTTGATCTATCTCTATAGATCTTAATGCCCAATATGTAAGCAGCTTCACCGAGGTCTTTCATTGAAAAACTCTTATTCAAGTATCCCTTTATGCTATCCAGAAATTCTATATCATTTCCAATCAGTAATATGGCATCCACATATAATATCAGAAATGCTACAGAGCTCCCACTCACTTTCTTGTAAATACAGACTTCTCCAAAAGTCTGTACAAAACCAAATGCTTTGATCACACTATCAAAGCATTTATTCCAACTCCGAGAGGCTTGCACTAGTCCATAAATGGATCGCTGGAGCTTGCACACTTTGTTAGCTCCCTTTGGATCGACAAAACCTTCCAGTTGCATCATATACAACTCTTCTTCCAGAAATCCATTCAGGAATGCAGTTTTGACATCCATCTGCCAAATTTCATAATCATAAAATGCGGCAATCGCTAACATGATTCGAACAGACTTAAGCATCGCTACGGGTGAGAAGGTCTCATCGTAGTCAATCCCTTGAACTTGTCGAAAACCTTTCGCAACAAGTCGAGCTTTGTAGACAGTAACATTACCATCAGTGTCAGTCTTCTTCTTGAAGATCCATTTATTCTCAATTGCTTGCCGATCAACGATTACCGTACCACTCTGGTGCGGATCTTACTCCGGTTGATCTACGAGGTTCGGTAGTAACTTGATCTGAAGTTTCAAGATCATTATCATTAGCTTCCTCACTAATTTGTATAGGTGTCACAGAAACCGGTTTCTGTGATGTACTACTTTCCAATAAGGGAGCAGGTACAGTTATCTCATCAAGTTCTAGTTTCCTCCCACTCACTTCTTTCGAGAGAAACTCCTTCTCTAGAAAGGATCCATTCTTAGCAACGAATGTCTTGCCTTCGGATCTGTGATAGAAGGTGTACCCAACAGTCTCCTTTGGGTATCCTATGAAGACACATTTCTCCGATTTGGGTTCGAGCTTATCAGGTTGGAGCTTTTTCACATAAGCATCGCAGCCCCAAACTTTCAGAAACGACAACTTTGGTTTCTTGCCTGACCACAGTTCATAAGGCGTCGTCTCAACGGATTTAGATGGTGCCCTATTTAACGTGAATGCAGCCGTCTCTAAAGCATATCCCCAAAACGATAGCGGTAAATCAGTAAGAGACATCATAGATCGCACCATATCTAATAAAGTTCGATTACGATGTTCGAACACAGCGTGAGTTGCGAAACTATTCCGCATTGTTTCAAATGTAGACTAAACTCGTAACTCAAATATTCTCCTCCACGATCAGATCGTAGAAACTTTATTTTCTTGTTACGATGATTTTCAACTTCACTCTGAAATTCTTTGAACTTTTCAAATGTTTCAGACTTATGCTTCATTAAGTAGATATACCCATATCTGTTTAAATCATCTATGAAGGTGAGAAAATAACAATATCCGCCACGAGCCTCAACATTCATCGGACCACATACATCTGTATGTATGATTTCCAACAAGTATGTTGCTCTCTCCATAGTACCGGAGAACGACGTTTTACTCATCTTGCCCATAAGGCACGGTTCGCAAGTACCAAGTGATTCATAATCAAGTGATTCCAAAAGTCCATCAGTATGGAGTTTCTTCATGCGCTTTACACCGATATGACCTAAACGGCAGTGCCACAAATAAGTTGCACTATCATTATCAACTCTACATCTTTTGGTTTCAACATTATGAATATTTGTATCACTACTATCGAGATTCATCAAAAATAGACCACTCTTCAAGGATGCATGACCATAAAAGATATTACTCATATAAATAGAACAACCATTATTCTCTCATTTAAATGAATAACCGTCTCGCATCAAACAAGATCCAGATATAATGTTCATGCTCAACGCTGGCACCAAATAACAATTATTTAGGTCTAATACTAATCCCGAAGGTAGATGTAGAGGTAGCGTGCCTACTGTTGGAAATATGCCCTAGAGGCAATAATAAATTGGTTATTATTATATTTCCTTGTTCATGATAATCGTTTATTATCCATGCTATAATTGTATTGATAGGAAACTCAGATACATGTGTGGATACATAGACAACACCATGTCCCTAGTAAGCCTCTAGTTGACTAGCTCGTTGATCAATAGGTTACGGTTTCCTGACCATGGACATTGGATGTCGTTGATAACGGGATCACATCATTAGGAGAATGATGTGATGGACAAGACCCAATCCTAAGCCTAGCACAAAGATCGTGTAGTTCGTATGCTAAAGCTTTTCTAATGTCAAGTATCATTTCCTTAGACCATGAGATTGTGCAACTCCCAGATACCGTAGGAATACTTTGGGTGTGCCAAACGTCACAACGTAACTGGGTGGCTATAAAGGTGCACTACAGGTATCTCCGAAAGTGTCTGTTGGGTTAGCACGAATCGAGACTGGGATTTGTCACTCCGTGTAAGCGGAGAGGTATCTCTGGGCCCACTCGGTAGGACATCATCATAATGTGCACAGTGTGATCAAGGAGTTGATCACGGGATGATGTGTTACGGAACGAGTAAAGAGACTTGCCGGTAACGAGATTGAACAAGGTATCGGGATACCGACGATCGAATCTCGGGCAAGTATCGTACCGCTAGACAAAGGGAATTGTATACGGGATTGATTAAGTCCTTGACATCGTGGTTCATCCGATGAGATCATCGTGGAACATGTGGGAGCCAACATGGGTATCCAGATCCCGCTGTTGGTTATTGACCGGAGAGTCGTCTCGGTCATGTCTGCATGTCTCCCGAACCCGTAGGGTCTACACACTTAAGGTTCGGTGACGCTAGGGTTATAGAGATATTAGTATGCGGTAACCCGAAAGTTGTTCGGAGTCCCGGATGAGATCCCGGACGTCACGAGGAGTTCCGGAATGGTCCGGAGGTAAAGAGTTATATATAGGAAGTGCTATTTCGGCCATCGGGACAAGTTTCGGGGTCACCGGTATTGTACCGGGACCACCGGAAGGGTCCCGGGGGTCCACCGGGTGGGGCCACCTGCCCCGGGGGGCCACATGGGCTGTAGGGGGTGTGCCTTGGCCTATATGGTCCAAGGGCACCAGCCCCAAGAGGCCCACGCACCAAGAGAAGAGGAAAAGGGGAGAGTCCTAAAGGGGGAAGGCACCTCCGAGGTGCCTTGGGGAGGATGGACTCCTCCCCCCCTTGGCCGCACCCTTCCTTGGAGGAAGGGGCAAGGCTGCGCCCTCCCCCTCTCCCTTGGCCCTATATATAGTGGGGGGGAGGGAGGGCAATCATACCTAAGGCCTGGCGCCTCCCTCTCCCTCCCACGACACATCTTCCTCCTCCCGCAGCGCTTGGCGAAGCCCTTTTGGAATCCCGCTACTTCCACCACGCCGTCGTGCTGTTGGATCTCCATCAACCTCTCCTTCCCCCTTGCTGGATCAAGAAGGAGGACACGTCGCTGCTCCGTACGTGTGTTAAACGCGGAGGTGCCGTCCGTTCGGCGCTAGGATCATCGGTGATTTGGATCACGACGAGTACGACTCCATCAACCCCGTTCTGTTGAACGCTTCCGCGCACGATCTACAAGGGTATGTAGGTCCACTCCTCCCTCGTTGCTAGATGACTCCATAGATAGATCTTGGTGACATGTAGGAAAATTTTGAACTTATGCTACGTTCCCCAACGGTGGCATCATGAGCTAGGTTTATGCGTAGTTTCGATGCACGAGTAGAACACAAAGTAGTTGTGGGCGTTGATTTTGTTCAATATGCTTGCCGTTACTAGTCTTATCTTGATTCGGCGGCATCGTGGGATGAAGCGGCCCGGACCGACCTTACACGTACTCTTACGTGAGACTGGTTCCACCGACTGACATTCACTAGTTGCATAAGGTGGCTAGCGGGTGTCTGTCTCTCCCACTTTAGTCAGATCGGATTCGATGAAAAGGGTCCTTATGAAGGGTAAATAGCAATTGGCATATCACGTTGTGGTTTTGCGTAGGTAAGAAACGTTCTTGCTAGAAACCCATAGCAGCCACGTAAAACATGCAAACAACAATTAGAGGACGTCTAACTTGTTTTTGCAGGGTATGCTATGTGATGTGATATGGCCAAAAGGATGTGATGAATGATATATGTGATGTATGAGATTGATCATGTTCTTGTAATAGATGATCATGGAGCCCCAAGATGGAGATCAAAGGAGCTATATGATATTGGCCATATCATGTCACTATTATTTGATTGCATGTGATGTTTATCATGTTTATACATCTTATTTGCTTAGAACGACGGTAGTAAATAAGATGATCCCTCATTAAAATTTCAAGAAGTGTTCTCCCCTAACTGTGCACCGTTGCTAAAGTTCGTCGTTTCGAAGCACCACGTGATGATCGGGTGTGATAGATCCTTACGTTCACATACAATGGGTGTAAGACAGTTTTACACATGCAAAATACTTAGGGTTAACTTGACGAGCCTAGCATGTGCATAGACATGGCCTCGGAACACAGAAGACCGAAAGGTCGAGCATGAGTCGTATGGTAGATACGATCAACATGAAGATGTTCACCGACGTTGACTAGTCCGTCTCACGTGATGATCGGACACGACCTAGTTGACTCGGATCATGTAATCACTTAGATGACTAGAGGGATGTCTATCTGAGTGGGAGTTCATAAGATGAACTTAATTATCCTGAACATAGTCAAAAGGTCTTCGCAGTTTATGTCGTAGCTCGCGCTTCAGTTCTACTGTTTAGATATGTTCCTAGAGAAAAATTTAGTTGAAAGTTGATAGTAGCAATTATGCGGACTAGGTCCGTAAACTGAGGATTGTCCTCATTGCTTCATAGAAGGCTTATGTCCTTAATGCACCGCTCAGTGTGCTGAACCTCGAACGTTGTCTGTGGATGTTGCGAACATCTGACATACACATTTTGATAACTACGTGATAGTTCAGTTAAACGGTTTAGAGTTGAGGCACCAAAGACGTTTTGAAACGTCGCGAAACATATGAGATGTTTCGAGGGCTGAAATTGGGATTTCAGGCTCGTGCCCACGTCAAGAGGTATAAGACCTCCGACGATTTTCTTAGCCTGCAAACTAAGGGAGAAAAGCTCAATTGTTGAACTTGTGCTCAGATTGTCTGAGTACAACAATCGCTTGAATCGAGTGGGAGTTGATCTTCCAGATGAAATAGTGATGGTTCTCCGAAGTCATTACCACCAAGATGCTAGAGCTTCGTGATGAACTATGATATATCAGGGACATAAATGATGATCCTTGAGATATTCGCGATGTTTGACACCACGAATGTAGAAATCAAGAAGGAGCATCAATTGTTGATGGTTGGTGAAACCACTAGTTTCAAGAAGGGCAAGGGAACAAAGGGACACTTCATGAAACGGCAATTCAGCTACTGCTCTAGTGAAGAAACCCAAGGTTGAACCCAAACCCGAGACTAAGTGCTTCTGTAATAAGGGGAACAACCACTGGAGCAGAATTACCCTAGATACTTGGTAGATGAGAAGGCTGGCAAAGTCGATAGAAGTATATTGGATATACATTGTGTTAATGTGTACTTTACTAGTACTCCTAGTAGCACCAGGGTATTATATACCGGTTCGGTTGCTAAGTGTTAGTAACTCAAAATAAAAGCTACGGAATAAACGGAGACTAGCTAAAGGTGAGCTGACGATATGTGTTGGAAGTGTTTCCAAGGTTGATATGATCAAGCATCGCACGCTCCCTCTACCATCGAGATTGGTATAAAAACCTAAATAATTGTTATTTGGTGTTTGCGGTGAGCATAGACATGATTGGATTATGTCTATCGCAATACGGTTATTCATTTAAGGAGAATAATGGTTACTCTGTTTATTTGAATAATACCTTCAATGGTCTTACACCTAAAATGAATGGTTTATTGAATCTCGATCGTAGTGATACACATGTTCATGCCAAAAGATAGTAATGATAGTACCACCTACTTGTGGCACTGCCACGTAAGTCATATCGGTATAAAACGCATGAAGAAGCTCCATGTTGATGGATCTTTGGGCTCACTCGTTTTTGAAAAGTTTGAGACATGCGAACCATGTCTATTGGTGTATATGCATGAAGAAACTCCATGCAAATGGACCATTTTGACTCACTTGATTTTGAATCACTTGAGACATGCAAATCATACCACATGGGCAAGATGACTGAAAGCCTCGGCTTCAGTAAAATGGAACTAGAAAGCAACTTGTTGGAAGTAATACATTTTGATGTGTGCAATCCAATGAGTGCTGAGGCATGTAGTGGATATCGTTATGTTCTTACTTCATAGATGATTTGAGTAGATGTTGAGTATATTTACTTGATGAATCACGAGTCTGAATTATTGAAAGGTTCAAGTAATTTCAGGGTGAAGTTGAAAGATCGTCGTGACAAGAGGATAAAATATTTATGATATGATCATAGAGATGAATATCTGAATTACGAGTTTGGCACAGAATTAAGACATTGTGGAAATTGTTTCACAAGTGATACAGCCTGGAACACCATAGTGTGATGGTGTGTCCGAACATCATAACTGCACCCTATTGGATATGATGCATACCATGATGTCTCTTATCAAATTACCACGATAGTTTATGGGTTAGGCATTAGAGACAACCACATTCACTTTAAATAGGGCACCATGTAATTCCGATGAGATGACACCATATGAACTATGGTTTAGAGAAACCTAAGCTGTCATTTCTTAAAAGTTTGGGGCTGCGACGCTTATGTGAAAAAGTTTCAGGCTGATAAGCTCGAACCCAAAGCGGATAAATGCATCTTCATAGGACACCCAAAACAGTTGGGTATACCTCCTGTCTCAGATCCAAAAAGCAATAAGGGATTGTTTCTTGAATCAGGTCCTTTCTCGAGGAAAAGTTTCTCTCGAAAGAATTGAGTGGGAGGATGGTGGAGACTTGATGAGGTTATTGAACTGTCTCTTCAACTAGTGTGTGGCGGGGCACAGGGAGTTGTTCCTGTGGCACCTACACCAATTGAAGTGGAAGCTTATGATAGTGATCATGAAACTTCGGATCAAGTCACTCCCAAACCTCGTACGATGACAAGGATGCGTACTACTTCAGAGTGGTACGTAATCCTGTCTTAGAAGTCATGTTGCTAGACAACAATGAACCTACGAGATGTGGAGAAGCGATGGTGGGCCTGGATTCCGATAAATGGCTCAAGGCCATAAAATCCGAGAGAGGATCCATGTATGAAAACAAAGTGTAGACTTTGGAAGAACTACTTGATGGTCGTAAGGCTGTTGAGTACAGATGGATTTTAAAAGGAAGACAGACAATGATGGTAAGTGTCACCATTGAGAAAGCTCGACTTGTCATTAAGGTGTTTCCCGACAAGTTCAAGGAGTTGACTACAGTGAGACTTCCTCACTCGTAGCGATACTAAGAGTCTGTTGGAATTATATTAGCGATTACTGCATTATTTATGAAATCTTGCAGATAGGATGTCAAAACATTGTTTCCTCGACGATTTTCTTGAGGAAAGGTTGTATGTGATACAACCGGAAGGTTTTGTCAATCCTGAAAGATGCTAATAAGTATGCAAAGCTCCAGCTATCCTTCTGAGGACTGGAGTAAGCATCTCGGAGTTGGAATGTATGCCTTGATGAGATGATCAAAGATTTTGGGTGTATACAAAGTTTATGAGAAACTTGTATTTCCAAAGAAGTGAGTGGGAGCACTATAGAATTTCTGATGAATATATGTTGTTGACATATTGTTGATCAGAAATGACGTAGAATTTCTGGAAAGCATATAGGGTTATTTGGAAAGTGCTTTTCAATGGAAAGCCTGGATTAAGCTACTTGAACATTGAGCATCAAGATCTATAAGGATAGATCAAAACGCTTAATGGTACTTTCAAATGAGCACATACCTTGACATGATCTTGAAGGTGTTCAAGATCGATCAGTCAAAGAAGGAGTTCTTGCCAGAGTTGTAAGGTATGAAGTTAAGACTTAAAGCTCGACCATGGCAGAATAGAGAGAAAGGACGAAGGTCGTCCCCTATGCTTAAGACGTAGGCTCTACAGTATGCTATGCTGTGTACCGCACCTGAAGTGTGCCTTGCCATGAGTCAGTCAAGGGGTACAAGAGTGATCCAAGAATGGATCACAGGACAGCGGTCAAAGTTATCCTTAGTAACTAGTGGACTAAGGAATTTTCTCGATTATGGAGGTGGTAAAAGAGTTCGTCGTAAAGGGTTACGCCGATGCAAACTTTGACACTAATCCAGATTATTCTGAGTAGTAAACTGGATTCGTATAGTAGAACAGTTATTTGGAATAGCTCCAAATAGAGCGTGGTAGCTGAAGGAAATATGCCCTAGAGGCAATAATAAAGTTATTATTTATTTCCTTATAATCATGATAAATGTTTATTATTCATGCTAGAATTGTATTTTCCGGAAACATAATACATGTGTGAATACATAGACAAACAGAGTGTCACTAGTATGCCTCTACTTGACTAGCTCGTTAATCAAAGATGGTTATGTTTCCTAACCATGAACAATGAGTTGTTATTTGATTAACGAGGTCACATCATTAGTAGAATGATCTGATTGACATGACCCATTCCATTAGCTTAGCACCTGATCGTTTAGTATGTTGCTATTGCTTTCTTCATGACTTATACATGTTCCTACGACTATGAGATTATGCAACTCCCGTTTACCGGAGGAACACTTTGGGTACTACCAAACGTCACAAAGTAAATGGGTGATTATAAAGGAGTACTACAGGTGTCTCCAATGGTCGATGTTGGGTTGGCGTATTTCGAGATTAGGATTTGTCACTCCGATTGTCGGAGAGGTATCTCTGGGCCCTCTCGGTAATACACATCACATAAGCCTTGCAAGCATTACAACTAATATGTTAGTTGTGAGATGATGTATTATGGAACGAGTAAAGAGACTTGCCGTTAACGAGATTGAACTAGGTATTGGATACCGACGATCGAATCTCGGGCAAGTAACATACCGATGACAAAGGGAACAACGTATGTTGTTATGCGGTCTGACCGATAAAGATCTTCGTAGAATATGTAGGAGCCAATATGGGCATCCAGGTCCCGCTATTGTTTATTGACCAGAGACATGTCTCGGTCATGTCTACATTGTTCTCGAACCCGTAGGGTCCGCACGCTTAAGGTTACGATGACAGTTATATTATGAGTTTATGCATTTTGATGTACCGAAGGTTGTTCGGAGTCCCGGATGTGATCACGGACATGACGAGGAGTCTCGAAATGGTCGAGACGTAAAGATTGATATATTGGAAGCCTATGTTTGGACATCGGAAGTGTTCCGGGTGAAATCGGGATTTTACCGGGTTACCGGGAGGTTACCGGAACCCCCCGGGAGCCATATGGGCCATCATGGGCCTTAGTGGAAAGGAGAAAGGGGAAGCCCAAGGTGGCTGCGCCTCTTTCCCCTCCCCTAGTCCTATTAGGACTAGGAGAAGGTGGCCGGCCCCCCTCTCTCCCTTCCCCTCCGAGGAATCCTAGTTGGACTAGGATTGGGGGGAGGAATCCTACTCCCAGAGGGAGTAGGACTCTCCTGCGCCTCCCTCTTTGGCCGGCCAGCCTCCCCTCCTCTCCTCCTTTATATACGGAGGCAGGGGCACCTCTAAACACACAAGTTGACACAAGTTGATCCACGTGATCGATTCCTTAGCCGTGTGCGGTGCCCCCTGCCACCATATTCCTCGATAATACTGTAGCGGAGTTTAGGCGAAGCCCTGCTGCTGTAGTTCATCAAGATCGTCACCACGCCGTCGTGCTGACGAAACTCTTCCCCGACACTTTGCTGGATCGGAGTCCGGGGATCGTCATCGAGCTGAACGTGTGCTCGAACTCGGAGGTGCCGTAGTTTCGGTGCTTGATCGGTTGGATCGTGAAGACGTACGACTACTTCCTCTACGTCGTGTCATTGCTTCCGCAGTCGGTCTGCGTTGGGTACGTAGACAACACTCTCCTCTTGCTATGCATCACATGATCCTGTGTGCGCGTAGGAAAATTTTTGAAATTACTACGAATCCCAACAGTGGCATCCGAGCCTAGGTTAATGATGTTGATGTTATATGCACGAGTAGAACACAAGTGAGTTGTGGACGATACAAGTCATACTGCCTACCAGCATGTCATATTTTGGTTCAGCGGTATTGTTGGACGAGACGACCCGGACCAACCTTACGCGTACGCTTACGCGAGACCGGTTCCCTCGACGTGCTTTGCACAGAGATGGCTTGCGGGCGACTGCCTCTCCAACTTTAGTTGAACCAAGTATGGCTACGCCCGGTCCTTGCGAAGGTTAAAACGGAGTCTATTTGACAAACTATCGTTGTGGTTTTGATGCGTAGGTGAGATTGGTTCTTACTTAAGCCCGTAGCAGCCACGTAAAACATGCAACAACAAAGTAGAGGACGTCTAACTTGTTTTTGCAGGGACTGTTGTGATGTGATATGGTCAAGGCATGATGCTGAATTTTATTGTATGAGATGATCATGTTTTGTAACCAAGTTATCGGCAACTGGCAGGAGCCATATGGTTGTCGCTTTATTGTATGCAATGCAATCGCGATGTAATGCTTTACTTTATTACTAAACGGTAGTGATAGTCGTGGAAGCATAAGATTGGCGAGACGACAACGATGCTACGATGGAGATCAAGGTGTCGCGCCGGTGACGATGGTGATCATGACGGTGCTTCGGAGATGGAGATCACAAGCACAAGATAATGATGGCCATATCATATCACTTATATTGATTGCATGTGATGTTTATCTTTTTATGCATCTTATCTTGCTTTGATTGACGGTAGCATTATAAGATGATCTCTCACTAAATTATCAAGAAGTGTTCTCCCTGAGTATGCACCGTTGCAAAAGTTCTTCGTGCTGAGACACCACGTGATGATCGGGTGTGATAGGCTCTGTTGGGTTTCGTAGTAATTTCAAAAATTTTCCTACGCGCACACAGGATCATGTGATGCATAGCAACGAGAAGAGAGTGTTGTCTACGTACCCAACGCAGACCGACTGCGGAAGCAATGACACGACGTAGAGGAAGTAGTCGTACGTCTTCACGATCCAACCGATCAAGCACCGAAACTACGGCACCTCCGAGTTCGAGCACACGTTCAGCCCGATGACGATCCCCGGACTCCGATCCAGCAAAGTATCGGGGAAGAGTTTCGTCAGCACGACGGCGTGGTGACGATCTTGATGAACTACAGCAGCAGGGCTTCGCCTAAAACTCCGCTACAGTATTATCGAGGTATATGGTGGCAGGGGGCACCGCACACGGCTAAGGAATAGATCACGTGGATCAACTTGTGTCAACTTGTGTGTCTATGGGGTGCCCCTGCCCCTGTATATAAAGGATGGAGGAGGAGGAGGCCGGCCAAGGCAAAGGTGCGGCCAGGATAGGGAGTCCTACTAGGACTCCAAGTCCTAGTAGGAGTCCACCAAGAGGGGAGGAAGGGAGAAGGAATAGGAGGAGAAGGAGAGGTGGCCGGCCCCCTTTTCCCTAGTCCAATTCGGACTAGAGGGGAGGGGGGGCGAAGCCTTTTTCTCCTCTTCCCACTAAAGCCCATCAAGGCCCAATACTCTTCCCCGTATTCCCGTAACCCCCCGGTACTCCGGAAAATACCCGAATCACTCGGAACCTTTCCGAACTCCGAATATAGTCGTCCAATATATCGATCTTTACGTCTCGACCATTTCGAGACTCCTCGTCATGTCCCCGATCTCATCCGGGACTCCGAACTCCTTCGGTACATCAAAACTCATAAACTCATAATATAACTGTCATCGAAACCTTAAGCGTGCGGACCCTACGGGTTCGAGAACAATGTAGACATGACCAAGACACGTTTCCGGTCAATAACCAATAGCGGGACCTGGATGCCCATATTGGCTCCTACATATTCTACGAAGATCTTTATCGGTCAGACCGCATAACGACATACGTTGTTCCCTTTGTCATCGGTATGTTACTTGCCCGAGATTTGATCGTCGGTATCCAATACCTAGTTCAATCTCGTTAACGGCAAGTCTCTTTACTCGTTCCGTAATACATCATCTCACAACTAACATATTAGTTGTAATGCTTGCAAGGCTTATGTGATGTGTATTACCGAGAGGGCCCAGAGATACCTCTCCGACAATCGGAGTGACAAATCCTAATCTCGAAATACGCCAACCCAACATCGACCATTGGAGACACCTGTAGTACTCCTTTATAATCACCCATTTACGTTGTGACGTTTGGTAGTACCCAAAGTGTTCCTCCGGTAAACGGGAGTTGCATAATCTCATAGTCGTAGGAACATGTATAAGTCATGAAGAAAGCAATAGCAACATACTAAACGATCAGGTGCTAAGCTAATGGAATGGGTCATGTCAATCAGGTCATTCTACTAATGATGTGACCTCGTTAATCAAATAACAACTCATTGTTCATGGTTAGGAAACATAACCATCTTTGATTAACGAGCTAGTCAAGTAGAGGCATACTAGTGACACTCTGTTTGTCTATGTATTCACACATGTATTATGTTTCCGGAAAATACAATTCTAGCATGAATAATAAACATTTATCATGATTATAAGGAAATAAATAATAACTTTATTATTGCCTCTAGGGCATATTTCCTTCAGTCTCCCACTTGCACTAGAGTCAATAATCTAGATTACACTGTAATGAATCTAACACCCATGGAGCTTTGGTGCTGATCATGTTTTGCTCGTGGAAGAGGCTTAGTCAACGGGTCTGCAATATTCAGATCCGTATGTATCTTGCAAATCTCTATGTCTCCCACCTGGACTAGATCCCGGATGGAGTTGAAGCGTCTCTTGATGTGTTTGGTCCTTGTGTGAAATCTGGATTCCTTTGCCAAGGCAATTGCACCAGTATTGTCACAAAAGATTTTCATTGGACCCGATGCACTAGGTATGACACCTAGATCGGATATGAACTCCTTCATCCAGACTCCTTCATTTGCTGCTTCCGAAGCAGCTATGTATTCCGCTTCACATGTAGATCCCGCTACGACGCTTTGTTTAGAACTGCACCAACTGACAGCTCCACCGTTTAATGTAAACACGTATCCGGTTTGCGATTTAGAATCGTCCGGATTAGTGTCAAAGCTTGCATCAACGTAACCTTTTACGATGAGCTCTTTGTCACCTCCATATACGAGAAACATATCCTTAGTCCTTTTCAGGTATTTCAGGATGTTCTTGACCGCTGTCCAGTGATCCACTCCTGGATTACTTTGGTACCTCCCTGCTAAACTTATAGCAAGGCACACATCAGGTCTGGTACACAGCATTGCATACATGATAGAGCCTATGGCTGATGCATAGGGAACATCTTTCATATTCTCTCTATCTTCTGCAGTGGTCGGGCATTGAGTCTTACTCAATTTCACACCTTGTAATACAGGCAAGAATCCTTTCTTTGCTTGATCCATTTTGAATTTCTTCAAAATCTTGTCAAGGTATGTGCTTTGTGAAAGTCCAATTAAGTGTCTTGATCTATCTCTATAGATCTTAATGCCTAATATGTAAGCAGCTTCACCGAGGTCTTTCATTGAAAAACTTTTATTCAAGTATCCCTTTATGCTATCCAGAAATTCTATATCATTTCCAATGAGTAATATGTCATCCACATATAATATCAGAAATGCTACAGAGCTCCCACTCACTTTCTTGTAAATACAGGCTTCTCCGAAAGTCTGTATAAAACCAAATGCTTTGATCACACTATCAAAACGTTTATTCCAACTCCGAGAGGCTTGCACCAGTCCATAAATGGATCGCTGGAGCTTGCACACTTTGTTAGCTTCCTTTGGATCGACAAAACCTTCTGGTTGCATCATATACAACTCTTCTTCCAGAAATCCATTCAGGAATGCAGTTTTGACATCCATCTGCCAAATTTCATAATCATAAAATGCGGCAATTGCTAACTGTTGGGTTTCGTAGTAATTTCAAAAAATTTCCTACGCGCACACAGGATCATGTGATGCATAGCAACGAGAGGAGAGTGTTGTCTACGTACCCAACGCAGACCGACTGCGGAAGCAATGACACGACGTAGAGGAAGTAGTCGTACGTCTTCACGATCCAACCGATCAAGCACCGAAACTACGGCACCTCCGAGTTCGAGCACACGTTCAGCTCGATGACGATCCCCGGACTCCGATCCAGCAAAGTGTCGGGGAAGAGTTTCGTCAGCACGACGGCGTGGTGACGATCTTGATGAACTACAGCAGCAGGGCTTCGCCTAAACTCCGCTACAGTATTATCGAGGAATATGGTGGCAGGGGGCACCGCACACGGCTAAGGAATCGATCACGTGGATCAACTTGTGTCAACTTGTGTGTTTAGAGGTGCCCCTGCCTCCGTATATAAAGGAGGAGAGGAGGGGAGGCTGGCCGGCCAAAGAGGGAGGCGCAGGAGAGTCCTATTCCCTCTGGGAGTAGGATTCCTCCCCCCAATCCTAGTCCAACTAGGATTCCTCGGAGGGGAAGGGAGAGAGGGGGGCCGGCCACCTTCTCCTAGTCCTAATAGGACTAGGGGAGGGGAAATAGGCGCAGCCACCTTGGGCTGCCCCTTTCTCCTTTCCACTAAGGCCCATGATGGCCCATATGGCTCCCGGGGGGTTCCGGTAACCTCCCGGTAACCCGGTAAAATCCCGATTTCACCCGGAACACTTCCGATGTCCAAACATAGGCTTCCAATATATCAATCTTTACGTCTCGACCATTTCGAGACTCGTCGTCATGTCCGTGATCACATCCGGGACTCCGAACAACCTTCGGTACATCAAAATGCATAAACTCATAATATAACTGTCATCGTAACCTTAAGCGTGCGGACCCTACGGGTTCGAGAACAATGTAGACATGACCGAGACATGTCTCTGGTCAATAACCAATAGCGGGACCTGGATGCCCATATTGGCTCCTACATATTCTACGAAGATCTTTATCGGTCAGACCGCATAACAACATACGTTGTTCCCTTTGTCATCGGTATGTTACTTGCCCGAGATTCGATCGTCGGTATCCAATACCTAGTTCAATCTCGTTAACGGCAAGTCTCTTTACTCGTTCCGTAATACATCATCTCACAACTAACATATTAGTTGTAATGCTTGCAAGGCTTATGTGATGTGTATTACCGAGAGGGCCCAGAGATACCTCTCCGACAATCGGAGTGACAAATCCTAATCTCGAAATACGCCAACCCAACATCGACCATTGGAGACACCTGTAGCACTCCTTTATAATCACCCATTTACGTTGTGACGTTTGGTAGTACCCAAAGTGTTCCTCCGGTAAACGGGAGTTGCATAATCTCATAGTCGTAGGAACATGTATAAGTCATGAAGAAAGCAATAGCAACATACTAAACGATCAGGTGCTAAGCTAATGGAATGGGTCATGTCAATCAGATCATTCTACTAATGATGTGACCTCGTTAATCAAATAACAACTCATTGTTCATGGTTAGGAAACATAACCATCTTTGATTAACGAGCTAGTCAAGTAGAGGCATACTAGTGACACTCTGTTTGTCTATGTATTCACACATGTATTATGTTTCCGGAAAATACAATTCTAGCATGAATAATAAACATTTATCATGATTATAAGGAAATAAATAATAACTTTATTATTGCCTCTAGGGCATATTTCCTTCACAAAGAATTTCAGAGTGAAGTTGAAAATCATCGTAACAAGAAAATAAAGTTTCTACGATCTGATCGTGGAGGAGAATATTTGAGTTACGAGTTTGGTGTACATTTGAAAAATTGTGGAATAGTTTCGCAACTCACGCCACCCGGAACACCACAGCGTAATGGTGTGTCCGAACGTCGTAATCGTACTTTACTAGATATGGTGCGATCTATGATGTCTCTTACAGATTTACCGCTATCATTTTGGGGATATGCTTTAGAGACGGCCGCATTCACGTTAAATAGGGCACCATCAAAATCCGTTGAGACGACGCCTTATGAACTATGGTTTGGCAAGAAACCAAAGTTGTCGTTTCTTAAAGTTTGGGGCTGCGATGCTTATGTGAAAAAGCTTCAACCTGATAAGCTCGAACCCAAATCGGAGAAATGTGTATTCATAGGATACCCAAAGGAAACTGTTGGGTACACCTTCTATCACAGATCCGAAGGCAAAACATTTGTTGCTAAGAATGGATCATTTCTAGAGAAGGAGTTTCTCTCGAAAGAAGTGAGTGGGAGGAAAGTAGAACTTGACGAGGTAACTGTACCTGCTCCCTTACTGGAAAGTAATTCATCACAGAAAACTGTTTCAGTGACACCTACACCAGTTAGTGAGGAAGCCAATGATAATGATCATGAAACTTCAGATCAAGATACTACTGAACTTCGTAGATCAACCAGAGTAAGATCCGCACCAGAGTGGTACGGTAATCCTGTTCTGGAGGTCATGCTACTAGATCATGATGAACCTACGAACTATGAAGAAGCGATGGTGAGCCCAGATTCCGCAAAGTGGCTAGAAGCCATGAAATCTGAGATGGGATCCATGTATGAGAACAAAGTATGGACTTTGGTTGACTTGCCCGATGATCGGCAAGCGATTGAGAATAAATGGATCTTTAAGAAGAAGACTGACGCTGATGGTAATGTTACTGTCTACAAAGCTCGACTTGTCGCAAAAGGTTTTCGGCAAGTTCAAGGAATTGACTACGATGAGACCTTCTCACCCGTAGTGATGCTTAAGTCCGTCCGAATCATGTTAGCAATTGCCGCATTTTATGATTATGAAATTTGGCAAATGGATGTAAAAACTGCATTCCTGAATGGATTCCTGGAAGAAGAGTTGTATATGATGCAACCAGAAGGTTTTGTCGATCCAAAGGGAGCTAACAAAGTGTGCAAGCTCCAGCGATCCATTTATGGACTGGTGCAAGCCTCTCGGAGTTGGAATAAACGTTTTGATAGTGTGATCAAAGCATTTGGTTTTATACAGACTTTTGGAGAAGCCTGTATTTACAAGAAAGTGAGTGGGAGCTCTGTAGCATTTCTGATATTATATGTGGATGACATATTACTGATTGGAAATGATATAGAATTTCTGGATAGCATAAAGGGATACTTGAATAAAAGTTTTTCAATAAAAGACCTCGGTGAAGCTGCTTACATATTAGGCATTAAGATCTATAGAGACAGATCAAGACGCTTAATTGGACTTTCACAAAGCACATACCTTGACAAAATTTTGAAGAAATTCAAAATGGATCAAGCAAAGAAAGGGTTCTTGCCTGTGTTACAAGGTGTGAAATTGAGTAAGACTCAATGCCCGACCACTGCAGAAGATAGAGAGAATATGAAAGATGTTCCCTATGCATCAGCCATAGGCTCTATCATGTATGCAATGCTGTGTACCAGACCTGATGTGTGCCTTGCTATAAGTTTAGCAGGGAGGTACCAAAGTAATCCAGGAATGGATCACTGGACAGCGGTCAAGAACATCCTGAAATACCTGAAAAGGACTAAGGATATGTTTCTCGTATATGGGAGTGACAAAGAGCTCATCGTAAAAGGTTACGTTGATGCAAGCTTTGACACTGATCCGGACGATTCTAAATCGCAAACCGGATACGTGTTTACATTAAACGGTGGAGCTGTCAGTTGGTGCAGTTCCAAACAAAGCGTCGTAGCGGGATCTACATGTGAAGCGGAATACATAGCTGCTTCGGAAGCAGCAAATGAAGGAGTCTGGATGAAGGAGTTCATATCCGATCTAGGTGTCATACCTAGTGCATCGGGTCCAATGAAAATCTTTTGTGACAATACTGGTGCAATTGCCTTGGCAAAGGAATCCAGATTTCACAAAAGGACCAAACACATCAAGAGACGCTTCAACTCCATCCGGGATCTAGTCCAGGTGGGAGACATAGAGATTTGCAAGATACATACGGATCTGAATATTGCAGACCCGTTGACTAAGCCTCTTCCACGAGCAAAACATGATCAGCACCAAAGCTCCATGGGTGTTAGATTCATTACAGTGTAATCTAGATTATTGACTCTAGTGCAAGTGGGAGACTGAAGGAAATATGCCCTAGAGGCAATAATAAAGTTATTATTTATTTCCTTATAATCATGATAAATGTTTATTATTCACGCTAGAATTGTATTTTCCGGAAACATAATACATGTGTGAATACATAGACAAACAGAGTGTCACTAGTATGCCTCTACTTGACTAGCTCGTTAATCAAAGATGGTTATGTTTCCTAACCATGAACAATGAGTTGTTATTTGATTAACGAGGTCACATCATTAGTAGAATGATCTGATTGACATGACCCATTCCATTAGCTTAGCACCTGATCGTTTAGTATGTTGCTATTGCTTTCTTCATGACTTATACATGTTCCTACGACTATGAGATTATGCAACTCCCGTTTACCGGAGGAACACTTTGGGTACTACCAAACGTCACAACGTAAATGGGTGATTATAAAGGAGTACTACAGGTGTCTCCAATGGTCGATGTTGGGTTGGCGTATTTCAAGATTAGGATTTGTCACTCCGATTGTCGGAGAGGTATCTCTGGGCCCTCTCGGTAATACACATCACATAAGCCTTGCAAGCATTACAACTAATATGTTAGTTGTGAGATGATGTATTACGGAACGAGTAAAGAGACTTGCCGTTAACGAGATTGAACTAGGTATTGGATACCGACGATCAAATCTCGGGCAAGTAACATACCGATGACAAAGGGAACAACGTATGTTGTTATGCGGTCTGACCGATAAAGATCTTCGTAGAATATGTAGGAGCCAATATGGGCATCCAGGTCCCGCTATTGGTTATTGACCAGAGACATGTCTCGGTCATGTCTACATTGTTCTCGAACCCGTAGGGTCCGCACGCTTAAGGTTACGATGACAGTTATATTATGAGTTTATGCATTTTGATGTACCGAAGGTTGTTCGGAGTCCCGGATGTGATCACGGACATGACGACGAGTCTCAAAATGGTCGAGACGTAAAGATTGATATATTGGAAGCCTATGTTTGGACATCGGAAGTGTTCCGGGTGAAATTGGGATTTTACCGGGTTACCGGGAGGTTACCGGAACCCCCCGGGAGCCATATGGGCCATCATGGGCCTTAGTGGAAAGGAGAAAGGGGCAGCCCAAGGTGGCTGCGCCTCTTTCCCCTCCCCTAGTCCTATTAGGACTAGGAGAAGGTGGCCGGCCCCCCTCTCTCCCTTCCCCTCCGAGGAATCCTAGTTGGACTAGGATTGGGGGGAGGAATCCTACTCCCAGAGGGAATAGGACTCTCCTGCGCCTCCCTCTTTGGCCGGCCAGCCTCCCCTCCTCTCCTCCTTTATATACGGAGGCAGGGGCACCTCTAAACACACAAGTTGACACAAGTTGATCCACGTGATCGATTCCTTAGCCGTGTGCGGTGCCCCCTGCCACCATATTCCTCGATAATACTGTAGCGGAGTTTAGGCGAAGCCCTGCTGCTGTAGTTCATCAAGATCGTCACCACGCCGTCGTGCTGACGAAACTCTTCCCCGACACTTTGCTGGATCGGAGTCCGGGGATCGTCATCGAGCTGAACGTGTGCTCGAACTCGGAGGTGCCGTAGTTTCGGTGCTTGATCGGTTGGATCGTGAAGACGTACGACTACTTCCTCTACGTCGTGTCATTGCTTCCGCAGTCGGTCTGCGTTGGGTACGTAGACAACACTCTCCTCTCGTTGCTATGCATCACATGATCCTGTGTGCGCGTAGGAAATTTTTTGAAATTACTACGAATCCCAATAGTAGCTGCATCTAGGAGATGACATAGAGATTTGTAAAGCACACACGGATCTGAAAGGTTCAGACCCGTTGACTATAACCTCTCTCACAAGCATAACATGATCAAACCCAGAACACATTGAGTGCTAATCACATAGTGATGTGAACTAGATTATTGACTCTAGTAAACTCTTGGATGTTGGTCACATGGCGATGCGACCTGTGAGTGTTAATCACATGGCGATGTGAACTAGATTATTGACTCTAGTGCAAGTGGGAGACTGTTGGAAATATGTCCTAGAGGCAATAATAAATTGGTTATTATTATATTTCCTTGTTCATGATAATCGTTTATTATCCATGCTATAATTGTATTGATAGGAAACTCAGATACATGTGTGGATACATAGACAACACCATGTCCCTAGTAAGCCTCTAGTTAACTAGCTCGTTGATCAATAGATGGTTACGGTTTCCTGACCATGGACATTGGATGTCGTTGATAACGGGATCACATCATTAGGAGAATGATGTGATGGACAAGACCCAATCCTAAGCCTAGCACAAAGATCGTGTAGTTCGTATGCTAAAGCTTTTCTAATGTCAAGTATCATTTCCTTAGACCATGAGATTGTGCAACTCCCGGATACCGTAGGAATACTTTGGGTGTGCCAAACGTCACAACGTAACTGGGTGGCTATAAAGGTGCACTACAGGTATCTCCGAAAGTGTCTGTTGGGTTAGCACGAATCGAGACTGGGATTTGTCACTCCGTGTAAGCGGAGAGGTATCTCTGGGCCCACTCGGTAGGACATCATCATAATGTGCACAGTGTGATCAAGGAGTTGATCACGGGATGATGTGTTACGGAACGAGTAAAGAGACTTGCCGGTAACGAGATTGAACAAGGTATCAGGATACCGACAATCGAATCTCGGGCAAGTATCGTACCGCTAGACAAAGGGAATTGTATACGGGATTGATTAAGTCCTTGACATCGTGGTTCATCCGATGAGATCATCGTGGAACATGTGGGAGCCAACATGGGTATCCAGATCCCGCTGTTGGTTATTGACCGGAGAGTCGTCTCGGTCATGTCTGCATGTCTCCCGAACCCGTAGGGTCTACACACTTAAGGTTCGGTGACGCTAGGGTTATAGAGATATTAGTATGCGGTAACCCGAAAGTTGTTCGGAGTCCCGGATGAGATCCTGGACGTCACGAGGAGTTCCGGAATGGTCCGGAGGTAAAGAATTATATATAGGAAGTGCTATTTCGGCCATTGGGACAAGTTTCGGGGTCACCGGTATTGTACCGGGACCACCGGAAGGGTCCCGGGGGTCCACCGGGGGGGGGCCACCTGCCCCGGGGGGCCACATGGGCTGTAGGGGGTGTGCCTTGGCCTATATGGGCCAAGGGCACCAGCCCCAATAGGCCCACGCGCCAAGAGAAGAGGAAAAGGGGAGAGTCCTAAAGGGGGAAGGCACCTCCGAGGTGCCTTGGGGAGGATGGACTCCTCCCCCCCTTGGCCGCACCCTTCCTTGGAGGAAGGGGCAAGGCTGCGCCCTCCCCCTCTCCCTTGGCCCTATATATAGTGGGGGGGAGGGAGGGCAATCATACCTAAGGCCTGGCGCCTCCCTCTCCCTCCCACGACACATCTTCCTCCTCCCGCAGCGCTTGGCGAAGCCCTGTTGGAATCCCGCTACTTCCACCACGCCGTCGTGCTGTTGGATCTCCATCAACCTCTCCTTCCCCCTTGCTGGATCAAGAAGGAGGAGACATCGCTGCTCCGTACGTGTGTTGAACGCGAAGGTGCCGTCCGTTCGGCGCTAGGATCATCGGTGATTTGGATCACGACGAGTACGACTCCATCAACCCCGTTCTCTTGAACGCTTCCGCGCGCGATCTACAAGGGTATGTAGATCCACTCCTCCCTCATTGCTAGATGACTCCATAGATAGATCTTGGTGACACGTAGGAAAATTTTGAATTTATGCTACGTTCCCCAACACCTACTGCGATCACATCGACTTTGGAACCATTTCCCACGCGCATCGTCACCTCGTCCTTCGCCAGTGTTCGCTTAATCCGTAGTCCATGTTTCGAGTTGCAAATATTAGCAATAGAACCAGTATCAAATACCCAGGTGCTACTGCGAGCTCTAGTAAGGTACACATCAATAACATGTATATCACATATACCTTTGTTCACCTTGCCATCCTTCTTATCCGCCAAATACTTGGGGCAGTTCCGCTTCCAGTGTCCAGTCTGCTTGTAGTAGAAGCACTCAGTTTCAGGGTTAGGTCCAGATTTGGGTTTCTTCTCCTGAGTAGCAACTTGCTTGCTGTTCTTCTTGAAGTTTCCCTTCTTCTTCCCTTTGACCTTTTTCTTGAAACCGGCAGTCTTGTTGACCATCAACACTTGATGCTCCTTCTTGATTTCTACCTCTGCAGCCTTTAGCATTGCGAAGAGCTCGGGAATCGTCTTATCCATCCCTTGCATGTTATAGTTCATCATGAAGCTCTTGTAGCTTGGTGGCAGTGATTGAAGAACTCTGTCAATGACACTATCAACAGGAAGATTAACTCCCAGTTGAGTCAAGTGATTATGATACCCAGACATTTTGAGTATATGTTCACTGACAGAACTATTCTCCTCCATATTGCAGCTATAGAACTTATTGGAGACTTCATATCTCTCAATCCGGGCATTTGCTTGAAATATTAACTTCAACTCCTGGAACATCTCATATGCTCCATGACGTTCAAAACATCGTTGAAGTCTCGATTCTAAGCCGTAAAGCATGGCACACTGAACTATCGAGTAGTCATCAGCTTTGCTCTGTCAGACGTTCATAACATCTGGTGTTGCTCTAGCAGCAGGCCTGGCACCCAGCGGTGCTTCTAGGACATAATTCTTCTATGCAGCAATGAGGATAATCCTCAAGTTACGGACCCAGTCTGTGTAATTGCTACCATCATCTTTCAACTTTGCTTTCTCAAGGAACGCATTAAAATTCAACGGAACAACAGCACGGGCCATCTATCTACAATCAAACATAGACAAGCAAGATACTATCAGGTACTAAGTTCATGATAAATTTAAGTTCAATTAATCATATTACTTAAGAACTCCCACTTGGAAAGACATCCCTCTAATCTTCTAAGTGATCACGTGATCCAAATCAACTAAACCATAACCAATCATCACGTGAAATGGAGTAGCTTTCAATGGTGAACATCAATATGTTGATCATATCTACTATATGATTCACGCTCGACCTTTCGGTCTCAGTGTTCCGAGGCCATATCTGCATATGCTAGGCTCGTCAAGTTTAACCTGAGTATTCTGCGTGTGCAAAACTGGCTTGCACCCGTTGTAGATGGACATAGAGCTTATCACGCCCGATCATCACGTGGTGTCTGGGCACGACGAACTTTGGCAATGGTGCATACTCAGGGAGAACACTTTTATCTTGAAATTTAGTGAGAGATCATATTATAATGCTACCGTCAATCAAAGCAAGATAAGATGCATAAAAGATAAACATCACATGCAATCAATGTAAGTGATATGATATGGACATCATCATCTTGTACTTGTGATCTCCATCTCCGAAGTACCGTCATGATCACCATCATCACCGGCGCGACACCTTGATCTCCATCGTAGCATCGTTGTCGTCTTGCCAATCTTATGCTTCCACGACTATCGCTACCGCTTAGTGATAAAGTAAAGCATTACAGCGCGATTGCATTGCATACAATAAAGCGACAACCATATGGCTCCTGCTAGTTGCCGATAACTCAGTTACAAAACATGATCATTTCATACAATAAAATTTAGCATCATGTCTTAACCATATCACATCACAACATGCCCTCCAAAAACAAGTTAGACGTCCTCTACTTTGTTGTTGCAAGTTTTACGTGGCTGCTACGGGCTTAGCAAGAACCGTTCTTACCTACGCATCAAAACCACAACGATAGCTTGTCAAGTTGGTGATGTTTTAACCTTCGCAAGGACCGGGCGTAGCCACACTCGATTCAACTAAAGTTGGAGAAACTGACACCCGCCAGCCACCTGTGTGCAAAGCACGTCGGTAGAACCAGTCTCGCGTAAGCGTACGCGTAATGTTGGTCCGGGCCGCTTCATTCAACAATACCGCCGAACCAAAGTATGACATGCTGGTAAGCAGTATGACTTATGTCGCCCATAACTCACTTGTGTTCTACTCGTGCATATAACATCAACGCATAAAACCTGGCTCGGATGCCACTGTTGGGGAACGTAGTAATTTCAAAAAATTGCCTACACACACGCAAGATCATGGTGATGCATAGCAACGAGAGGGGAGAGTGTTGTCTACGTACCCTCGTAGACCGGCAACGGAAGTGTTGACACAACGTAGAGGAAGTAGTCGTACGTCTTCCCGATCCGACCGATCCAAGTACCGAACGTACGGTACCTCCGAGTTCTGCACACGTTCAACTCGGTGACGTCCCTCGAGCTCCGATCCAGCCGAGTGTTGAGGGAGAGTTTCGTCAGCACGACGGTGTGATGACGGTGATGATGTTCTACCGACGCAGGGCTTCGCCTAAGCACCGCTACGATATGACTGAGGTGGAATATGGTGGAAGGGGGCACCGCACACGACTAAGGAACGATCACGAAGATCAACTTGTGTGTTATGGGGTGCCCCCTTGCCCCCGTATATAAAGGAGGGAGGGGGGAGGTGCGGCCGGCCCCTAGGGGTGCGCCTGGAGGAGTCCTACTCCCACCGGGAGTAGGACTCCCCCCATCTTGCCTTGTTGGAGAAGGAAAGGGGAAGGGGGAAAGAGGAAAGGGGGGCGCCACCCCCTCCTTTCCTTGTCCTATTCGGACTAGGGGGGAGGGGGGGGCGCGGTCTGCCCTGGCCGGCCCTCCTCTTCTCCCTTAGGGCCCATGTAGGCCCATAAACCCCCGGGAGGGGTTCCGGTAACCCCCCGGCACTCCGGTAAAATCCCGATTTCACCCGGAACGTTTCCGATATCCAAATATAGGCTTCCAATATATCAATCTTTATGTCTCGACCATTTCGAGACTCCTTCTTATGTCCCTGATCACATCTGGGACTCAGAACAACCTTCGGTACATCAAAACACAAAAACCTTAATTACGATCGTCACCGAACTTTAAGCGTGCGGACCCTACGGGTTCGAGAACTATGTAGACATGACCGAGACACATCTCCGGTCAATAACCAATAGCGGAACCTGGATGCTCATATTGGCTCCTACATATTCTACGAAGATCTTTATCGGTCGGACCGCATAACAACATACGTTGTTCCCTTTGTCATCGGTATGTTACTTGCCCGAGATTCGATCGTCGGTATCTCAATACCTAGTTCAATCTCGTTACCGGCAAGTCTCTTTACTCGTTCCGTAATACATCATCCAGCAACTAACTCATTAGTTGCAATGCTTGCAAGGCTTAAGTGATGTGCATTACCGAGAGGGACCAGAGATACCTCTCCGATAATCGGAGTGACAAATCCTAATCTCAAAATACTCCAACCCAACAAGTACCTTCGGAGACACCTGTAGAGCACCTTTATAATCACCCAGTTACGTCGTGACGTTTGGTAGCACACAAAGTGTTCCTCCGGTAAACGGGAGTTGCATAATCTCATAGTCATAGGAACATGGATAAGTTATGAAGAAAGCAATAGCAACAAACGAAACGATCAAGTGCTAAGCTAACGGAATGGGTCAAGTCAATCACATCATTCTCCTAATGATGTGATCCCGTTAATCAAATGACAACTCATGTCTATGGCTAGGAAACATAACCATCTTTGATCAACGAGCTAGTCAAGTAGAGGCATACTAGTGACATTCTGTTTGTCTATGTATTCACACATGTATTATGTTTCCAGTTAATACAATTCTAGCATTAGTAATAAATATTTATCATGATATAAGGAAATAAATAATAACTTTATTATTGCCTCTAGGGCATATTTCCTTCATCAACCTTGAAACCACCGCATGGTCTTCAAGTATTGCCTATGAGAAAATCCTTTAAATATAAATCGATAAAAATAGTAGTTCATAAAAATTACCATTAATTATCAAAACCACACATGGGGCTCCATGCACTTTCCTGATCACAGTTGCGCAGAGCGCCAACTTGTCCGTGCGTGAGATGGTCCTCAAGCTCAAAATGAATGCCCAGTCCATTGTGGTCAAACGTACATGCCTAAAGATCTCCTTCAAGTTCTTTGGACCTTTCAAGATTGTAGAGCGTGTCAATGTAATGTCAATGTAATCGCTTACATGTTGGAGTTGCCACCAGACTGGCATGTGGACCGATCTTCCATGTGTCGCAGATCAAGTCGTTCACCGCGAAGCTATAGACGGGTCTTCTTTGAGCTGCAGCAACCCGATAGCCTTACAACGGTGCCTCTATTCCCCGCTTATACTGGACGGCTGCCAAAAAAAAGGGTAACGACGTGATGGTGCAGATCCGGGTACAATTGTGGTCTCTACCACATGATTCCACGATGTGGGAGGACTACGAAGTGCTACACTATCGCTTTTTATTGGCGCCATTCCGGTAGGGATAATCCTTTCAAGGAGGAGAGGATATCACACTTGTGCCTGCAATTGATGATGTTCTTGCAAACTAGAAGGAAGGAGAGTGGGACCCACGTGTAAGTGATAGGAAGGTGTTGACATGTGTGTGTGTGTGTGTGTGTGTGTGTGTGTGGCCCCAGTCACAATGTGTAGATGATATAACCCAGCCAACGTACAGAATAGTGATGAGAAAGTAAAATCTTGCTTCCCATAGTGGAGATTTCTAACTCGCGAGCTTTAGTGGTCTCTCTGCTTGATTTTTAAAAAATCACTTTTTCAAGTTTTTAGAAATGTGGAAAAAAATCTTGCATGCTGTCACCGACGTATCCCACAAACACGCAAAATGTCAATTTGAAGTACTTTATATTCGAAGCTACACAAAAATGACAGACGTGTGGATTTGAATATACACACTTTCAAGTCTTCAAAATATACAAATCTTGTCTTCTTAGAATTTCATATTTGTAGCATGCATCATTGAATCCATCCACAGAGTTTTTTGAAAACTTGTACAATGTGTTTCCTATTTTTTTACAACGGGGTCACTACTATAGAGCTCAGGAGTCAAATAGCTTTTCGACCTTCCCATCTCCTTATCGCACCCACCTTCTCCATTGCTTAAAAAGAAAAGAAAAACTTATTTGCTTCTTACCTCCTCCTCAAGTAAGCTCCCGAACTGGGCCTTCGTCCAGAGCCCGCAATCCACGGCCCCTTCGCTTCACATCTAACCCCGAGCCCCAACACTGCACCGCTTTCTCCTTCCGCTTGCTTCGCGTCGCGGAGCCGCGGAGGAAGGAAGACCCACGGGCGCGGCGCGACTCCTGCCGCCAGCGAGCATCGGCGGCGGCTGCTGCGTCGGAGATCAGTCCCGTACCGCTCGTGCTCTTCCCCCGCTTCCCCCTCCCTCCCTCCTCGCTGGCTAACATCTCGGGCGCGCGCAGGTAGGCAGGCAGCCGCGGATGCACCCATTCCGTCCTCCGCTCCGGCGACGTTGAAGAGGTCGACGACGTGCGCTTCGCTCACCACCCGCTCCTCCTCCGCCGCCCCGCCCGCGTGGGTAAGTGCATCGTCCTCTCCTCCCCCTCTCGCCCCCTCCCTCGGCCGCGACGCGCGTGCGCCCGCCAACCGGAGCGCGGCTGGCAGATGGATGACCGATTTTGGGTCCGTTTTCCATGGATTACGGTTCGGTTAGATGAATCGATGCTTTTTACATGTTGAATGAGCGATTGCTGCTGGATATGGCCCTGGATCCTGCCTCTGTCTGTCTCGCTGTATCGGTGTGTGCCTCTTGTGGTTGTTCTGCTGCAGTGCTGCTTCAGTTCCAGGCCTCCGTGCTGTCTGTAGTGTCCGCGCTAGCGTGTTAAGGTTCTGGGTCAACTCTGTCGAGTCCTTGAGGTTTGCTGCTCTGCGGTTGTGTGCCCTGTATGTGTGCTTAGTCTGAATCAAGTTAAGTTCATCTGCTCGTTTGGTATGTGTGTCACTCTGGTTTCCCCACGGCTGAACATAACTGCATTTTGCTGAACTGAAACGTGTGGTCGGCCAGGACATTGTCTACCAGCAGCGAGCTACAACTCTGTGTGTGCAATAATCCAAGCTTGCTTTTGTGGACAATGCGTTGATTGTTGAGGCCTTTGGTACCCAGTTTTTGGACAATTTCTGCTTCCTTCCATGCGGATGCCACCCGCGGCTAGCTTGTACACCTGCCGCATTTTTTCCTCAAAAAAAAGAAGTCCTAAAACCTGCCTGATGTATTGCTTGATGGAATGCCTGAATCTGTGCTCTGTTGATTATTTGCCTAACTGTTTTATCTAGTTGTTTTCATCTACTGCTGCTGTTTGTTTGAATGCTCCTTTGATGCTATATGCCAGAGAGAAGATGATGGGCGCAGCGAGGAAGATGGCGACGGTGGTCGTCTTTGGCCTGCTTATCACCACTGTCTCTGCAGGAAGAGTGAGTATGCTCTCCTCTCCAACATCCGCTGAGCATCTGGGACGCTCCTCACTTGCCTCGGCCACCACTTCCTCAAGCAGACCAAAAGAATCTACAGTTCGTATTGGTATGTCTTTCGTTTCCACCACCTTTCTGCATATGCTTAAGACATTCCATACTTTTGTACAAGCTAGGAGATTATCACAGGAGTGTCATCTCGCTGAGACCAACGAGTGCCCTGCACACCCACTGACACCCAGTATAAGCTCACTTCTCCTAACTAAACTACAGCCTCCAACTACGGCTAATTTTAATTGCGCCTAGTCAATCATGATCTGAGTAATCCGCCAGCGCTCTCGGGCTTCTGAAAGTTTTAATTGAGTTGGAATAGAACGTGCACACATGTATACACTTGGCAGGATAACATGTATAATGGTTGCACTCAACTCTATGCATATCTAACTTCAAAACAATTGTAATGGAGACTGCACACAACAGAGGTGTAGGATCCTACATTGGTGCATCACACATTATCATTCCTCCTGTTTGATATTTACAGCTGCATGTGGATGGAAATTTCTGAAGTGTTGTGAACTTGTGATATTTGGGAACTCCACTAGGACCTGAGTTTCTCATGTTAGTTTGCATTGCAGCAAGTGTGGGAATGTTAGTTGTACATTCCTGACAATGTTTGCGATGGGTGTTTAAGATTAGATCGATTTTCTCAAGAAATTTTTTGTTACATGGCATTCTATTTGTACAGCATTGGTCTAGTTCATACGGCGGCCATACCGCACATGGATGCATGTGTTTGTCGCCTTGCGTGTCTTCTGAAATCAGTTGTAGTTCATTGCTCAGTAGATTCTTCTTCACCATACTGAATTACTAACTCTGTTAAGTTATAGGCTGTGTTCGTTTCCTGAACAGATTCCTCTCGTATTTCATCTACTTGTACTAGTTTTATTTTCCTAACAACATCCTAGTATCGCAGAGCGAACGCCTGAACTGTTTTATCTCCACAATCAACTACTAGTTTTTTTATATTCAGTTGCTTCAAGAAGTCTGTTCAGACTCTTAGCTAGACCTGCCAACATTAATTCTCGTCCTTTTGATGCTATTTACAAGTGTGGATGCAAATCTTGTCACTGATTGAAATTTGCTTGCAGATTCTGTGGTTGGCTGCAGTCCAAAGGAAGTGGCAAGAGAACTGGTAATCAATTGCCGCGAGCCTGTCAACGCTCCAATGCCAATTGAGGCTTGCTGTGCGGTCGCTGTCGGCACTGTTGGAAGGCCCTCGTGCTACTGCTTGGTCAAGGAGGAGGCTGCCTTTGGGATGTCGCCGCTTTTCAACATCAGCAACATGGCGCAGCTGCTGGCCAGATGTGGCGCGTCAATCTACTTAAACAAGTCCCTCAACAACCGATGCGATCGGTCATACGATGAGAAGGAAACAGCCGAGTGCACATCGCCTCAGATGACACCCAGGACAGACAGTTGCAAGACCGCCAAGGTGTCAGGTTATGTTGCCTGGATACTGGCCGCTGTGTTGGCTGGGTTCTTGGTTTGCAAGGTATGTTGCCAACCAGCACCGGCAGCACAAGTTGTGTACATGCCAGAGATTCAGTTGGTGAGGCCTAGAGGAAACTGCAATGAAGACCAGGGACCGAGAGCATCTGACGCAGGGGCTGGAACCAGTGGTAGTGATTCATCTGCTACAAACTCTGAAGATGGTGAAGATACCGTTTCGCATACAAGTCAGGACCTCATCCTAGAAGGGAAGAGGAACCGCAACCCGAACCCGAGGTTCGTTGGAGGTCCATGGGTTAAGAAGTGAATGATAAAGGCGAAGTATGCTACTTGAAATATGCTGATGGCTTGCTGTTGACGGAGAAAATCTTGTCTTGGTACTGATTGTATGATCGATTTTGGAGTACCAGCGATACCATTTTGCTATGCACATGGTCTTAGAATATTGCTGTAGCTTAAGATTCCTCCCTTGTTGAGATAACACAGCGCCTATGCGTCATATTGCATTCAGGTGGGGATTTGTGATTCTCAGTGGCTCACGCGCTGGATAAGCTGGGATGCACTATTTTTTTTTTCCTTTTTAAGAACAGGGTTGGTGTGAGGCATGAACAGGCAAGAGCTGTAACATTGATAGTACACGTAAGATCAACTGGATCCATATTGAAATATCCTTGCTATTCGCAACTCTTATCTTCCTTCCTATTCGCCAGGTTGATCAAAACGTCAATCCTTTTTGTTGCCATGCACCAGAATCCGCAAGAAACGTAGTACAGTGCATCAGGATAATGTTATAACTTCGCAACTGTGATTAGCACATAGAAACATCATTAGCACTAGCACCCATGTTTCTGTGACTTTCTTTGCTCCAAACGTTAGTAAACACTGTGAACCAAGGAAGGATCGGCATATCAGTGTGAAAGGCAACTAATATAGGAATGCATCTTCAATTATGTCTTCTTTCCTTTTTTTACTTTATCATTCCTTTTTTTCGTTTTTCGATTATGTTATTTCTATTTTTCTTTTTTCTCTTCCTGGTTCGATAATTTTCTTTCAAATTTGTAAACTTCATTTATATTCAATGAACTTTTCTAAATTCAATGAACTTTTTTCAAATTTGATGAACCTTCTTAAAAATTTGATGAATCTTTTTCAAATTTGATGGACTTCTTTCATATTTGATGAACTTTATTCAAAAAAGTTTTCCAAATTCGATGAATTTTTTTCAAATTCAATGAATTTTTTTCAAATTGATTTTCCCAATTCAATGAACTTTTCTTCAAATCCGATGAGCTTATTTTCATATTCGATTAACTTTTTCAAATTAGTTTTCCGAATTTGATGAACTTTTTTCGAAGTTATGAAATTTTTCAAATTTGTAGTCTTTTTTTATAAATCCATGAACTTTGTTTCAATTTTGATGATTTTTTTTTCAAAATCGATGAACTTTTTTCAATGATTGGTAACCATTCACTAGATTTTTAGTGAACTTTTTAAATTCTCGATTTTTTAGTAATTCAAAAAAGTGATACATTAGGTGGTTTCGTGCAATAAATAGGGTAGTGACATTGTCATTATAGATTGGCGCGGTTACAGATCACTAATGGCAAATGGCTCGAGTGGCTAGCGAAAGTAGTACGTGAACGGAAGCACGTGAGTTTGAAACTTGAAGAGAGCAGAACTGTTTTTGGGCAATGATCTGCGCGGGCGCGCCGGCCCCAATTTCGGCCGGCCGGCCTGCAGCCACACGATTGCGTGCAGTATCACCGTTGGATCTCCCTCCCACAGGTACGTCGTCTTCCTCGGTTGTAGCAAAACCAAACGTTTGTGGTAGCATCCTCGACCACCGTGCGCCGATGCAGCTCCGCCGTCGCCGCTCGTCGTAGCCTCGCAGTTGAAGCTTTTTGCAAGGCCGGTTGAAGCTTTCTATATCGCTGGGGTTGCAGCAAAAAAATGGGGAGACGCCATGGCCGTCGTCAAGGAAGATTTCTTATTCTCTAGTTGAAGCTTTTTCATCTGCGGGTTGAAGCTTTTTATCAAACGGTTGTAACTTGTACTGTATTCCGTTGTCTGGTTGAAGCTTTTTTATCTACTGGATGTCTGGATGTAGCTTTTTGTGTCCATGGTTGTAGAACGGAAAAACGCCGTTTGCAACTCTTCCTAGTGTCGTGGTTGCAGCTCCTCCAGGGCACCATGGTTGTAGCACGGGCACCTTGGTCCTCCCGGTGTTTGGCCTGTCACCGGTAGCAGCAAAAAAGGAAGAGAGGAGGAGGAGGAGGAAAAGGAAGAAAAAGGAGGTGGGAATATGCTGAACTTATACTTCTTCTCTGTTATGCGTAAATCTGCTGGCAGCAGCGAAGTTCGCTTGGTTTGTCGGTTTGGTCAAAACTCCTGTTGTTGAGCAATGCAACAGCAAGGCTTACATTATAGAGCATGCGACGGTGACTACCTTTCTAGCATTAGTTTGTGTGATTCTTTCATTGGACATTCTCACAAGCCGTGACTAGTATTTATAAATTATGAATGACGATTAATTGAAATATATGCCACATCCAATTCATGTGTCTTAGTTTATTGGCCAAAAGGTGCTTGCTGGACAATTGCAGGTTTGGTACAATTTTTACAACTTTTTTGTGCATCGCGGGCCTGCTACAAACTTATTGGAAAAGAGAATATTTTCTCCTGTATTTGCAGCACCAGTCGTTTGAGTTGCGGCGACTCTGACCGGATGTGTTCAAATCACTACAAATACTATGATCCGAGGAAATGAAATTGTGATGTGCGTCGGGGCTGTGTATAGGTAGTAAATGGGCCCGATTTTGGGGATGTCGGTTCTAAATGGGCTTGTTAAGGTGAGGTGGCGTGTGAGGCATATTTTAGCGTGCATACCGCTTCCTCATTTTGTTCTCGCGTTCATTTTGGCGATTGTATAGGCGACGGCGGCAGCTGTGGGGGCGTGCCCTTGCCTTCGGTTCGCAGGAGGGCGGTGGTGTTCTTGTTGGCTGCGTTAGTTGTTCTCTTGGGGGATAGGGTCGGTCTCTGTGATCTGCTGGGTGGGTGGAGGCGTGGAGGTTGGCGGCCGCTTGCGGATTTCCTATGCTTCTTTGGCTTCCTGTGCTGCGTTTAAGGGTCTGATTTCTTCCCTTTCTATTTCAGTTCCTTTGTATACTGATTATTGTGTTGCTTGTGTGATAATGTTGTATGCTTGGGTGGACTATGGATGTGAATGTGATTTTTTTTAGGGGAAGGGATTTTTGATTTTTGTGTGAGGATAGGGCGGCGGGGGTCTGTTGGGTGGAGTTTGGTCGATGTGGGGATTGCATGCCTTTAGTTGTCGAGGCGCCATATGTGGGTTCGTAGGTGCATCTGGGATTTAATCGACATTGGTTTGTCCATCTCCGACGTCGGTCTGAAGGAGCTTACCTTCTGGGCTGCTAGGCGTGTGGTTTTGTTCGGCCATGTGTGATTCTGACGGCATGATGAGAGAGCAAATGGTGGATGCGGGAATAGAGTTAATGTTTTTATGTGATACTCATACAAGTAATTGGCTTTGAATATACTAGCACATATGCCCGTGCGTTGCAACTGGGAGATAATTGTTTTTTCAACAAGCGGCGAAAAATATAATTGTTGTGTTTATAAAAACGATTTCCACGACGGTGAGTGACCGAGCGAGGAGCTGCGGTCTTCCCACGAGTCATGTTTGGCCCGTGAGATCTTCATAGTGGTGGGGTTAGTCAACGCGGCGGCGACCACCCAACTTGTACCTTTTTTTCCTCCGGGTCAACCTCTGTCTCGGAGTTGTGGTTCCATCTTCATTTGGTTGCTGGGCGGTGGGCGACCTTCAAGGCACGGTTACTTCGACCACTTTCTCATACGACGACGTAACCGGACGGATTACTAATTGCAGCGCATAAATTATGTTTCATTAGCATAAGTAGCGCATAACCAGGCATGAACGTCCCATCATTCTCAGGGTTTATTTTCTTCAACTGCACTCACGTGCCCATAAATTTTATTAATTAGAGCAAAACCAGCATATTCTCTTTTATTAGCACGTGCCCATAATTTTTTCCCATTATAGCCAACCAGCATGGCACGTGCAAGTTATCTCCAGCATATTGTCTTTTATTGGCAAGTTCCTTCGTTCTGCTCATAATTCTCGAAACAACCTTCTTATTCTCACATAACTTCCTTATTTCTAGACAACTTATGGACATATAAAAACTGGTGTTATTTAGTATAAAATTTCAAGATGAGACTGTTCCTATCGTAATTGCAAGCTAGCTTTTTTTTTTGAGACACGGCACCCTTTTATTAATTGCAAATGTTCATAGGGATACAAATAATCTCGGGCAAATCTAAGAGCCAAACATGGCGCCCGGTAGAGAGAGAGGATGCCGCTTTGGCGAGGTTATGGGCCTCAACATTAAACTGACGATACTCATGGATAAATTTAACATCTCGGAACAAACTCCGTTGAAAGTTGATCTCTCGTAAGATAGTCGCGTACCGGCAGGTGGTCTCAGATGTGATATTGGCCACCACTTCTAGGCAGTCTGAAGCAATACACAACGAGTCGAGATGAAGATCTGTAGCCAAATCCATAGCCTCCTTGCACGCTTGGGCTTCAAGTGTCGCAGGATCGACGAGCCCCTCAAAGACGACGGCTGAGGCGCCCATGTATTTGCCACTCTTGTCCCTGCATATTACCGCTGCAACCCCCTTTGAGCCGTTCCTAGCCAGGCCGGCATCCACGTTCATTTTGAACTCGTGAGCATCAGGTTGCAGCCAGCAGGGGCCTGTGGGAACTGTTTCTGTCATATGCGTTCCATGCATGCCTATGGAAATTGCATGCATACCCCTCGCCTTTGCATGCAGGGCCTGGGGCTGATTAGTTTTGAGTGCAGAAGCCAGCTCCAGATCCTCTAAGTATTTCTGAATGAACAAATGAGTGCTCATGGGACTTTGGAACTGGTCATCATGGATAGCTCGTCGGCGTGCCCACCAGATCGCCCATATAGTGACTAGTGCTCGCGCAAGATCAGCTATCGGTAGTGTGTCAATTAACCACAACATCCAAACCTTTGCATCATCAGTACGATTAGAGATAAGCACATCCGTAAGCTCCTCGTCGGCCAGCGCCCAGACGCACCTTGCAAGCCGGCAGTCAAAGAGAGAATGACGCCATGTATCTAGAGCCGCATGACAAATCGAGCATTCAGCCGAGTCTGCCATCTTCCTGTGTTTTCGGACTTCGCCTGTGGGGATGGACGTTTTAGCAAGTCGCCATGCAAAAACTTTGATTTTTGATGGAATCGTGGCGCCCCACAATTTTGACCAAGAGCGCCTGTCCGCGCCAATATTTGAGTGTCCAGGGTTGCCCTCAAGCCAATCAGTCCGCTGCTCCTTTGTGGCTGCCAGGAGCCTGTAAGCCGAACGTACACTAAAAAGGCCCCTCTTATCATAGTGCCAAGACCAGAAGTCTGCTTGTACCTTAGAGCTAAGAGGGATGTTTAGGATTTCTGCCTTGTCCATGTCATAAAAATGCTCCTCAAGTAACTGAATGTCCCACGAAGCCGAGGCATGATCAATTAATTCCGAAACCATCTGTGGGGGGTTAGGCGCCTTTGGACACACCGGGCGCAATTTGAAATCGCGAGGGATCCAATTATCATGCCATATATGGGTACCATCTCCTGTTCCAATCCTTTTGATAAGCCCGAGTTTCAGGGTGTCTCTCCCTTCTACTATAGATCGCCACACTTGCGATGGATTTTTACCAAGTTCAGCATCTAGTACCGAGCACGCTGGGTAATACACAGCCTTGAGGATCCGAGCACTTAGGGAAAGTGGTTCTTGTAGGAGACGCCATGCTTGACGTGCCAACAACGCTAAGTTAAAAAGCTCTATATCACGGAATCCCATGCCTCCCATATACTTAGGTTGTGACATTACATCCCAAGATACCCATGCTGTCCTTCTTTCTCCTTTCTTTGATCCCCACCAGAATTTCCGTAACAGACCATTAATATATTGACAGAGCCCTCGTGGAAGCTTGAAGCATGCCATAGAGTATGTTGGAATTGCCCGAGCGACAGATTTTATGAGAACCTCCTTCCCACCTACAGACAGTGCTTTCTCCATCCATCCTTGAACTTGTTTCCAGATTCTATCCTTGAGATACTTAAATGAGCCCTCCTTCGTTCTGCCCACATCAGAAGGCAGGCCCAAGTACTTTCCTGAAAGCTTCTCATTCTGGACATCCAACGTTTGTTTGATCTCCTGCGTCATCATGTCAGAGCATCCCTTGCTGAAAAATATTGAGGATTTGTCCTTGTTTATGCGTTGACCCGACGCTGCACAATATTTTTGTAAAATAGATTCAACCCTCATAGCCATCTCCGGAGTGGCATCAAAAAATAAGAGACTGTCATCCGCAAAAAGTAGATGGTTAACTTGCGGTGCACCTGGGGCGACAGTGATCCCATGAATGCTCTCAGCTGGGTTAGAGGTCTTGAGCAGACAAGAGAGTCCCTCCGCAGCCAGCAAAAATAAATAGGGAGAAATCGGATCACCCTGTCGAATACCTCGTGTTGGTCGGAACTCATCCAAACGCCCACCATTAAACATGACTGAGAACGACACAGAAGTTACACACCTCATAACAGTGTCGGTAAAGCGGGTACTGATCCCTAGTTTCAGCATGACAGCTCTCAAATATGACCACTCCAACCTATCATACGCCTTCATCATATCTAGTTTCAAAGCACAAAATTTATTTCCCTTCACTTTCCTGGTCTTCATATAATGCAGACACTCATAGGCAGAAATAAAGTTGTCAGTAATAAGACGGCCTGGTACAAATGCAGATTGTTCTTCGGAGATGATATCAGGGAGAATGAGTTTGAGCCGGTTAGCCAATACCTTCGATGCAATCTTAAAGATCACATTGCAGAGACTGATCGGTCGAAACTGTCCTAAATTTTTTGGACTTGCTATCTTGGGAATTAATACAATGAACGTTTTGTTTATCTCCTCCGGTGAATCAACTCCACTCAGAACACGCAGCACTATATCGGTCACCTCATCACCACATAGATCCCAATGTCGCTGAAAAAAGTGAGCAGGAAATCCATCAGGGCCAGGTGCCTTAGTGGGAAACATTTGGAACAACGCCGTTTTCACCTCTTTTTTACTGTACGGCGCGTTTAGCTTACTGTTCATTTGTCCATCAACCTTCACAGGTATATGAGACAAAACTTCTTCTATCCCAACAGTGTTCTCGGAAGCGTATAGATTTTCATAAAAACTTGTGGCCATGGATTCCATCTCATGACCTTCGGTGCAAATAGTACCATCTCCCCGCTGTAAAAGCACAATGCGGTTCTTAGCTTTTCGGGCACTCGCTTTCTGATGAAAAAATTTGGAGTTGCTATCCCATTATAGCCAACCAACATGGCACGTGCAAGTTATCTCCAGCATATTGTCTTTTATTGGCAAGTTCCTTCGTTCTGCTCATAATTCTCGAAACAACCTCCTTATTCTCACATAACTTTCTTATTTCTAGACAACTTATGGACATATAAAAACTGGTGTTATTTAATATAAAATTTCAAGATGAGACTGTTCCTATCGTAATTGCAGGCTAGCTGAGTTGGTTTTATCCGTGGGCACAATAGGGAAGGTCCATAGTTCAATCCCCTTGGGCTCCTCTTTTTTTGCTCGTCCGTCCTACAGAAAAAGAAATGTGTGGTAGATCCAGTTTGGCACACCTGGGGGACAACCGAAAAAATTGGGGAGCTAAGTGTTGAATGGACGAAACAAAATCTATACACATTTTTTTTTTCTTAGGGCAGCCGTGTGGGAGCTACTATATGACGCTAGTTGCGTCAAATAGCGCGTGGGACGCACAACAGTTCGCGTCTGGGCCAGCCCACTGGCAGGCACCGAAATAACCTGTATTTGCAAGGCACGAGCTATAATCCAAAAAACGACGTGTGGAACACTGAAACACATGACCTTAAAGACCGGACCACGTGCCGCTAGCCACGGCAACAAACGCCTACTACTAACCAATGGCCAGCGTGCATATTTAAGAACATATTGCAACGTTGGATATAAAATACTTTTTGATTTTATTTTAAATATGAATTGCCGAATATTCTTTGAAACATGAGCATTTTTTGAAATTACGAACAATGCTTTTAATGTTCCATTCATTTTTTTAAAAAGCATGCTTTTTTTGAAATAATATCATTTTTTGAACACAAAAACCTTCTATCAAAAATCTAACATTTTTTTTATTTTTGGCCGGCTTTTGAAAACTGAACACATTTTCAACATTCAGAGCAAAATGTGTTCTTAAACTCAGACATTATTTTGAATTTATGAACATATTACTAAAAGAATAATATATTTCATTTTTAGAACATTTTTAAAATACATTTTTTAAATCACACACTATTTTGGAATATTTCTTAGTTTGAAAAAAAACCGGAACGGGAAAATGAATTAATGTTCCAAATATTTTTGAAAACGCGAACACAATATTCTAATTCAAATATTTTTTGAAACTTTTACAAAAATTAAGATTATAAACTTTTTTGAAAATTTTGAATTACGAAATAAGGTAAAAATAAAAATAATTTTGGACGAAAAAACAAAACGGGGCAGCCCAGTCTTGGGCGCCCCGTGCAAATCTACTGCCCAGGGCGAGAAATAGGCTTTTTGAAGCTACATGGGCAGGCAAATAAGTGGGCTGGCTTTACTGGGCCACATCATGTGCGGGCCGAGTACGAAATCCGTGATTGCTAAAAATACAGATGGACGCACAAAAATTTAGTACCACCTCGGATAAAAAAATAAATTTTGACGGTGAACGGATGAAAAAATCGGCGAAACTCACCTTGATTTATTAGTAGGTATAGATGTGTGGCGTTCTGCTTGTATTAAACTTCCTTTAAAAAATATATGATTAGTTCAATGCGTACTTTAAGTCTTTTTTCTTTCTTTCTGTTCTGGGGATTTGAGGTTCTAGCCATGTTTGTACGAGGTGTGTTCAGTGGTTTGGCTCAATGGAGTTATAGTGTCAGTCATTTTATTTTTCAGTAGTGACGTTGTTTTACTTACTTTGCGGGTCCTGCTTGTGGATGTTTATGCGAATCTGTGGTTAATGTTAGATGTACATTGCTGCTATTTGCTTCTCTAGTTTGCGTTTACTTTCTGGTGGGAGCTTTGTTGCTATGAGTAAAGTATGTTCTTCTCATCACTTGGATTTATTTGAGTGTTCTTGCATAACTGCTTTTTGTCCTCTATATATTGGGAAAGTTTGGTTTGTTTTTAATATATACATTATTGGCGTTTCTGTAGGCGTGTATAAGGTTTATTTTTAATGAGAGATGGAAATCTTTCGCTAGGGATGTGTTGATTTATTTTGCTATATAATTATCTTTTGCTTTGCCTGAGTTAGATAGTATGTTTTCAGAAGCATTTGGTCAGGTTCATGATGTAAAAAATAACGATATGTTCTTATTTCGTACCATATTTATATGTTAACGCCAGTCTTTGGGGTTCTATGTTCTGTGCTTTATTTGGATTGTTTTGTTCATTTAATCAGTTAGGAAAGTTGATTTCTTAACTTTATATTTGTTGGTTTTCGAATTTCTTGAACTGGAAGTTGTTGGAATTGGTTTTCACGTGTGTGGGTTTGAGTTGCTGTTTTGTAGATGTTTTACTCAACTGTATGTTGCATTTATGTTGCTGCGGCAATGTTGATATGAGGGGATTGGTGTTCTTCTGCGGTTTTGCTTTGTTCATTGCTCATTTTTTTTTTGATTTTGTATCAGGTTCTCTGTTATCGCAGACATGGATTAGTCTCTTATGGCCGTTCCTGTTGAGGTGTGCCGGCAGAATCGATTGAGGAGGCGGGTGTTGCGCCGGCTACATTTGCTTGGTTAGATAGTTGTCTTTTCTATGTTTTTTTGTTTTTGCTGCTGTGGTTGATTTTGCCTATTAAGTCAACTGTATTGAGTTGTGCGTCTGCTTGTGAGGTGTGAGCTTAGCGATGCGCTGCATCCATCCAGAGGGGGTGCTTTCCGATCTGAAGGTGCCGTGTTTCTGCTTTTTGTTGTTTGAGTTGTTGGGATTGTGGGTCTTCTATATGGTCTTTGCTTATTTATTTTTTCCGTTATTTTAGTTGGACGGAGGGGCAAGAAACGTGTTGGTATGTGCAATTTTTTTGTCTTAATTTCTTGAGCTTTTTGTTTGTGTGGGAGGTTTCAGCATTTTTGATGTTGTGTTTCTGTTGTAGCAGATTCTGAGATGGACGGTGCTTCGGGTGCGGTTGTTCGTGTTGCTTCGGTTGTGTAAGTGATTCCTTCTTCTACTGATGTTGGTATGTTCTTTTTGGTATCTTTGCTTCATGATTTTTGTTTTTGTGTACTTCATACTATCTTCATTGTGCTTTGTTTTGGAGACTGCATCTTTTTACCTTTTACCTTATGGATTAGTAGGTCGGAGTGGGAGATGTAAGAGAAGACTTAGGCTTCTTGAACTCGCCATGCAACAATCTGCAACCGATCATGCAACAGGTCATTTAGACCTGCTTTACCTTGTCATACATTTTTTTTCTTGTTTCACTAATTTGCATGATATTATTATTTTCAATCACAAAAGGGAATCTAATCATAACTGGGTTTTTTTAGAACGAAGGCTCGAGGATGAGCCCGGCTTTGAATTAACAAATCATCAACCGGCCAGGTATTACAGCCAACAAGTGCCAGCCCAATGCCACTTACAAAGAAAATAAAACACGAGCGGCCCAAAGATACATGGGTGCTGAAGAACACATCTTACAACAGTCCCAAACTAAAAGCACTTGAACTAGTTAGAGATGAAGAACCGCTTGAAGAAAGGACCGCCCTTGAAGCTCGAAACACCGGCGCCAAAGAAAACATCAGCGACAATGGCATTGCTGACCGCCTTGGCCACAAAGATGCCAAAACTCCTGCACTAGAGACCGGAAAGATACCACACCTTCCTTCTCCCTCGCCGAAGAGGGACCCTACCCCCTCGGCCTGGCTCAAGGATGCCGCACCGTCGAGCAAAGGATGAGTTAACCCTAGAACAAGGAAAGGCACGATCTTGAGGTTGCAGACACAGAACATTTGCACGCATCCATGTCGCAGCAACGGGCATACCTCACTGGGCATTTAAGCACAAACCGCCGGTGTCCAAACAAGAAGAGAGTAAGCTGCAGGAAATGGCACATCGGAGCTGAAGAAGCAGCGAGCTTGCAGTGAACAACAGGGAAACAGAGCATGCACGGATGCGAGGGATATGGCCCTGGTGCTCACTGAGCTGCCATGGATCTGTTGCCGGGAAGGGGAACTCTTTCCTCTCCCACCCAGGCTCAAGGGAGCCGAGCACCGGTGAACAGGGTGAGGGAGTCCTAGATTAAGGGGTCCTCGGATGGTCGGCCTATGTGATGTGGGCCGGACTGGTGGGCCGTGAAGATACAAGATAGAAGGCTTTCCCCCGTGTCCGGATGGGACTCTCCTTTGCGTGGATAGCAAGGTTGGCGTTCGGATATGAAGATTCCTTTCTCTGTAAGCCGACTCTATACAACCCTACGCCCCTCCGATGTCTATATAAACTGGAGGGTTTAGTCCGTAGAGACAATCATAATCACAATCACATGCTAGACATCTAGGGTTTAGCCATTATGATCTCGAGGTAGATCAACTCTTGTAACCCCTATACTCATCAAAGTCAATCAAGCAGGAAGTAGGGTATTACCTCCATTAAGAGGGCCCGAACCTGGGTAAACATCGTGTCCCCTGCCTCCTGTTACCTTCGATCCTCAAACGCACAGTTCGGGACCCCCTACGCGAGATCGGCCGGTTTTGACACCGACATTGGTGCTTTCATTGAGAGTTCCTCTATGTTGTCGATAGAAGGATCGATGGCTCGCCTTGTCATCGACGACAAGATCACCTCTGGAAGGGCCCTAGTTCCCGGGCAGATCCTCCAGATCGGCAGTTTCACCATAGGCGCCCGCCCGGCCGTAAAGCCCAAAGCGGTCCCCCAGATTGCCAAAAACCATCTCTGCATCAACCCCGAAAGCATTGAGAAGATGGATCCAGCAGATATCTCGTCTTTAAACGAATTGCTAGATTGCATCGCCGCCCTAGGGGTCACAACAGATTATGATCTGATCGGGCTTAAAACCGATCAGAGGGAAATCAGATCCCCACCTGTCACCCACCAGGTGACCGTTATGGAAGATCAAGTTGAGGATACTGCTCCTCTTATTCTTAAAACAAACTATGTTCGGGTCTCCGAGCCCTGCGAGCCGGACACCCGTCTTCGAGAAGAGACCATCTGTCCTCTGAACACATAATCAGGTGTTGAGCCTAAAAACCCACAGGACACTCCAGATCCTAGGCTAGTGACTTCAGAAATTTTGCAAAATCCGGATTCCTCAGTGGGCCAGGGTTCAGATTTAAACCCACCCGCCCACCACAATCAATACTCTCCAAGCAATGCCGGTCCCCCGGATATATACGACTTAATGTACATATGGAGGATGAGCCCGACTTTGAATTAACAAAGTCATCAACCGGCCAGGTATTACAGCCAACAAGTGCCAGCCCAATGCCACTTACAAAGAAAATAAAACACGAGCAGCCCAAAGATACATGGGTGCTGAAGAACACAGCTTACAACAGTCCCAAACTAAAAGCACCTAAACTAGTTAGAGATGAAGAACCGCTTGAAGAAAGGACCGCCCTTGAAGCTCGAAACACCGGCGCCAAAGAAAACATCAGCGACAATGGCATTGCTGACCGCCTTGGCCACAAAGATGCCAAAACTCCTGCACTAGAGACCGGAAATATACCACACCTTCCTTCTCCCTCGCCGAAGAGGGACCCTACCCCCTCGGCTTGGCTCAAAGGATGCCGCACCGTCGAGCGAAGGATGAGTTAACCCTAGAACAAGGAAAGGCACGATCTTGGGGTTGCAGACACAGAACATTTGTACGCATCCGTGTCGCAGCAACGCGCATACCTCACTGGGCATTTAAGCACAAACCGCCGGTGTCCAAACAAGAAGAGAGTAAGCTGCAGGAAATGGCACATCGGAGCTGAAGAAGCAGCGAGCTTGCAGCGAACAACAGGGAAACAGAGCATGCACGGATGCGAGGGATATGGCCCTGGTGCTCACTGAGCTGCCACGGATCTGTTGCTGGGAAGGGGAACCCTTTCCTCTCCCACCCAGGCTCAAGGGAGCCGAGCACCGGTGAACAGGGTGAGGGAGTCCTAGATTAAGGGGTCCTCGGATGGTCGGCCTATGTGATGTGGGCCGAACTAGTGGGCCGTGAAGATACAAGATAGAAGGCTTTCCCCCGTGTCCGGATGGGACTCTCCTTTGCGTGGATAGCAAGCTTGGCGTTCGGATATCAAGATTCCTTTCTCTGTAAGCCGACTCTGTACAACCCTAGGCCCCTCCGGTGTCTATATAAACCGGAGGGTTTAGTCCATAGAGACAATCATAATCACAATCACATGCTAGACATCTAGGGTTTAGCCATTATGATCTCGAGGTAGATCAACTCTTGTAACCCCTATACTCATCAAAGTCAATCAAGAAGGAAGTAGGGTATTACCTCCATTAAGAGGGCCCGAACCTGGGTAAACATCGTGTCCCCTGCCTCCTGTTACCTTCGATCCTCAGACGCACAGTTCGGGACCCCCTACCCGAGATCGGCCGGTTTTGACACCGACATTGGTGCTTTCATTGAGAGTTCCTCTATGTTGTCGATAGAAGGATCGATGGCTCGCCTTGTCATCGACGGCAAGATCACCTCTGGAAGGGCCCTAGTTCCCGGGCAGATCCTCCAGATCGGCAGTTTCACCATAGGTGCCCGCCCGGCCGTCAAGCCCAAAGCGGTCCCCCAGATTGCCAAAAACCATCGCTGCATCAACCCCGAAAGCATCGATAAGATGGATCCAGCAGATATCTCGTCTTTAAACGAACTGCTAGATCGCATCGCTGCCCTAGGGGTCACAACAGATTATGATCTGATCGGGCTTAAACCCGATCAGAGGGAAATCAGATCCCCACCTGTCACCCACCTGGTGACTGTTATGGAAGAGCAAGTTGAGGATACTGCTCCTCCTATGCTGAAAACAAACTATGTTCGGGTCTCCGAGCCCTGCGAGCCGGACACCTGTCTTCGAGAAGAGACCATCTGTCCCCCGAACACAGAATCAAGTGTTGAGCCTAAAAACCCATAGGACACTCCAGATCCTGGGCTAGTGACCTCAGAAATTTTGCAAAATCCGGATTCCTCAGTGGGTCAGGGTTTGGATTTAAACCCACCCGCCCACCACAATCAATACTCTCCAAGCAATCCCGTACTTTTGTACAAGCTAGGAGATCATCACAGGAGTGTCATCTCGCTGTGACCAACGAGTGCCCTGCACACCCACTGACACCCAGTATAAGCTCAATTCTCCTAACTGAACTACAGCCCCCAACTATGGCTAATTTTCATTGCGCTTAGTCAATCATGATCTGACTAATCCGCCAGCGCTCTCGGGCTTCTGAAAGTTTTAATTGAGTTGGAATAGAACGTGCACACATGTATACACTTGGCAGGATAACATGTATAATAGTTGCACTCAACTCTATGCATATCTAACTTCAAAACAATTGTAATGAAGACAGCACACAACTGAGGTGTAGGATCCTACATTTGGTGCATCACACATTATCATTCCTCCTGTTTGATATTTACAGCTGCCTGTGGATGGAGATTTCTGCAGTGTTGTGAACTTGTGATATTTGGGAACTCCACTAGGACCTGAGTTTCTCATGTTAGTTTGCATTGCAGCAAAATTTGCATTGCAGCAAGTGTGGGAATGTTAGCTATACATTCCGGGCAATGTTTGTGACGTGTGTTTAAGATTAGATCGATTTTCTCAAGAATTTTTTTGTTACATGCCATTCCATTTGTACAGCATTGGTCTAGTTCATACGGCGGCCATATCGCACATGGATGCATGTGTTTGTCGCCTTGCGTGTCTTCTGAAATCAGTTGTAGTTCATTGTTGAGTAGATTCTTCTTCACCATACTGATTTACTAACTCTGTCAAGTTATAGGCTGTGTTGGTTCCTCAACAGATTCCTCTCGTATTTCATCTACTTGTACTAGTTTTATTTTCCGAGCAACATCCTAGTACCGCAGAGCGAACGCCTGAACTGCTTTATCTCCACAATCAACTACTAGTTTTTTTTTATATTCAGTTGCTTCAAGAAGTCTGTTCAGACTCTTAGCTAGACCTGCCAACATTAATTCTCATCCCTTTGATGCTATCTACAACTGTGGATGCATATCTTGTCACTGATTGAAATTTACTTGCAGATTCTGTGATTGGCTGCACGCCAAAGGAAGTGGCGAGAGAACTGGTAATCAATTGCCGCGAGCCTGTCAACGCTCCAATGCCAATTGAGGCCTGCTGCGCGGTCGCTGTCGGCACTGTTGGAAGGCCCTCCTGCTACTGCTTGGTGAAGGAGGAGGCTGCCTTTGGGATGTCGCCGCTTTTCAACATCAGCAACATGGCGCAGCTGCTGGCCAGATGTGGCGCGTCAATCTACTTAAACAAGGCTCTCGACAACCCATGTGATCGGTCATACGATGAGAAGGAAACAGCTGAGTGCACATCGCCTCAGATGACACCCAAGACAGACGGTTGCAAGACCGCCAAGGTGTCAGGTTATGTTGCCTGGATACTGGCTGCTGTGTTCGGTGGGTTCTTGGCTTGGATGGTATGTTGCCAACCAGCACCGGCAGCACAGGTTGTGTACATGCCAGAGATTCAGTTGGTGAGGCCTAGAGGAAACCAAGATGAAGACCAGGGACCGAGAGCATCTGATGCAGGGGCTGGAACGAGTGGCAGTGATTCATCTGATACAGACTCTGAAGATGGTGAAGATGCTGTTTCGCATACAAGTCAGGACCTCATCCTGGAAGGGAAGAGGAACCGCAACCCGAACCCGAGGTTCGTTGGAGGTCCATGGGTTAAGAAGTGAATGATGAAGGCGAAGTATGCTACTTGAAATATGCTGTTGAGGGAGAAAATCTTGTCTTGGTACTGATTGTATGATCGATTTTGGAGCAACTATGACACAACCGCACTAGCTGTGGTTCTAGGGATACCAGCGATACCATTTTGCTATATACACATGGTCTTAGAATATTGCTGTAGCGTAAGATTCCTCCCTTGTTGAGATAACACAGCGCTTATGCGTCATACTGTATTGCATTCAGGTGGGGATTTTGATTCTCAGTGGCTCACGCGCTGGATGAGCTGGGATGTACTATTTTTTTCCTTTTTAAGAACAGGGTTCGTGTGAGGCATGAACAGGCAAGAGCTGTAACATTGACAGTACACGTAAGATCAACTCGATCCATATTGAAATATCCTTGCTATTCGCAACTCTTATCTTCCTTCCTATTCGCCAGGTTGATCAAAACGTCAATCCTTTTTGTTGCCATGCATCAGAATCTGCAAGAAACGTAGTACAGTGCATCAGGATAATGTTATAACTTCGCAACTATGATTGGCACACAGAAACATCAGTAGCACTAGCACCCATGTTTTTGTGACTTTCTTTACTCCAAACGGTAGTAAACACTGTAAACTATGGAAGGAGCAGCATATCACTGTGAAAGGCGACTAATATAGGAATACAACTTTAGTTAACGACTCTTTTATCAAGGTTTTGGAGAAAAAGTACTAATCACAGCATTTGTTTTACAAGTAAAAGAAGCAACTTATATCCAAGAACGAATCTCAGCCTAAATAAATTTCCAATAATATCCTTGGGCAGCTTCTTACAAATTACAATCTTGTTCATTTGGAGGCAAAGGCCATATAAGCCCAATGATTCCTTGACATATAAAAGTATTGACTGGACACCTTCAAATTTAAAATCTAAAGAGGAGTTGAAAAGTTAAACAGCCAGCATAATATGTGTTGTGTCCGTGAAAGCAGTGTGTTAAGACTTAAACAAGTTGATATGTGAATTTCCTTGTATCTAACTTGAAGAAACTACTAAAGCAGTTGTAGAAACTGAAAGTAGCCATTTTGCACACCTGTGTAAAAATCAACTCAGTCAGGCCCTACTTGCTTTTTCTCGAGAAAACACCCGTGCCGATGCATACAAGACCCTGAAAGGGCTACACCTGCAAAGGATAAATGGAAAGTTAGATAATTGCGGTCTTAGATGCCAGTGAGCTCAAACATGCTGATATCTACAGGTGGAGGTACTAAAAAATAATTCCATGCCAAATTTTAAATTTGCAAGTATTTTGAAGACCACCGTGCTAGTTATACCTGTAACTGACAAGCTTGCTGAAATAAAATGAGGGCAGGATGCATCTTCTTCATCCCTTTTCTACGGAATAACACGATGAACATGTAAGATGTAAGTAGTACTGTAGTCTGTAGATAGTCTATAAACCAAGGGGAAAATGAAGGTAAGTAATTATTATAATGAGTCTATAATAATCAGTGTTTTTGAAGGAAAGTGATAGCACACATAGGCCTCGTGATTTGTATTTTCTTTCGATTCAGAAATTTATCTTAGGTCATCAAATGGGCTGAGGATACAGATACTATATATATGTACATTACAGTTGTCCGCTCAGCCAAGGCATTTTGCTCAACCTCAGAACTGAAGCAAGACGTGGAACAAATTAATATGCCTATTCATTTAGCAATGTTTGTTTACACCAGATCACTCAGCAAAAGTTGACACTAATTAAGATCTTTTTTATAGGAAACACTAAGAGATCAAGATAGAGTACTATCAATGTAATATTTTTCATTTTCCCATGATTTTCTAGAGGCAATCCCAACATAGAGGTCCACTCTGCCTGAAGTACAACTCATGCATGAAAGTTTGGATCGAACGTCTTGCCTAACGAGGCTAACGGATTCATGTTATATAGATGAGAAGATCCCACGATACAGAGTCGGTTCAGTATTACAAGATCTAGACGAACAAGGAAACTAGAAAGAGTCCGAACCAACTACTAAAACGTAGCTAGAGTCCTGATACAAGACGTAATTTAACATCCTTCCTTAATCACAACCTTGACAAGTTGAGATTATGCTTGAATGACTCAAAACTTCTAGTAGGCAAAGCTTTTGTAAGACCATCTGCAATATGATCCCTTGAATGTACAAATCTTATCTCCAGCTGTTTGTTGGCAACTCTTTCTCTGACGAAATGAAAGTCTATCTCAATGTGTTTTGTTCTTGCATGGAAGACTGGATTTGCAGAAAGATGTGGCGCCAAGATTGTCACACCATAGACATGGAGACTGAGTTTGCCTTACACCAAGTTCCTTAAGCATAGACTGCACCCAAATAATTTCCGCTGTAGCATTAGCCAAAGCCTTATACTCTGCTTCTGTACTTGATCTTGAGACAGTAGCCTGTTTCTTTGCATACCGGGAGATCAAATTTGGCCCATAAAATATTGCAAATCCTCCAGTTGACCTTCTATCATCTGGACAACCTGCCCAGTCTGAATCAGAAAAAGCACTGACAAGTGTGGAAGATGACTTGCTGAACGTTAGGCCAATGTCTGGAGCATTTTTCACATATCTTAAGATACGCTTTGCAGCTGTCCAATGAGCTGTAGTAGGTGCATGAAGAAACTGACACACTTTATTCACAGCAAAGGAAATATCAGGACGTGTAAGAGTCAAGTACTGAAGGGCGACCAGTTGCATATTTTTCCTGAGAAAGATGAAGACCTTCTCTAGTTTTCTTCACTTCAATGCCAAGGAAGAAGTGCAAGTCTCCTAAATCCTTGAGAGCAAATTCTGAGTTTAGATCTTTTAGCAGCCCTGTCACTGCCTCATTTGATGAGCTTGTAACAATGATATCATCAACATATATAAGCACAAATATAGATGTATTTGACTTATTATAAATAAACAAGGAAGTATCAGACTTGGAAGGAGCAAAACCAAGTTTTTGTAGCTTTAAACTCAACCGAGAATACCAAGCCCTCGGAGCTTGCTTCAGACCATACAGTGCTTTGTCAAGTTTGCACACATGAAAAGGTGCATTTCTGTCCTCAAATCCAGGTGGTTGTTTCATATACACTTCCTCTTCCAGAACACCATGAAGAAACGCATTCTGCACATCTAGCTGTCTCAGACTCCAGCCCCTGGACACAGCAATAGATAGGACAAGATGGATGGTAGCAGCTTTAACAACTGGACTAAATGTGTCCTCATAATCGACGCCATATCTTTGTTTGAAACCTTTAGCAACGAGTCTGGCCTTATAACGGTCTATAGTTCCATCCGACTTCTTCTTAATTCTGTAAACCCACTTGCAGTCGATCAAATTTTTACCTCTCTGTGGGGGTACCAAATGCCATGTTTTATTTGTCTGAAGTGCCAAAATTCCTCCTCCATAGCCTTTTTCCACCGCGTGTCACCAAATGCTTCCTCAAGATTAACTGGTTCTCCTGTTGAACATGCTAAGCCAAATTTAGTAATATGCTTGTAATTTACGGGTTTGATCACTCCCTTTTGTAGCCGTGTACGTGCTAGTTCAGAAGGAGCAACATAAATAGCTGGCATAGAAGATCCTGGAGCATGCACAGCTGATCGGGGCAGCTCCACCGATCCTTCGATGTCCCCTGCAGCGCCCGATCCCGAGGGAATCTCGCTAGACGACGGAGACAGGCATGGATCTTCTGTGGCCGAGGCTGTAACATATTGCTGCAGAATATGCGTAGAAGATCCCGGCTCCTAACGATCCCGCTTCTGGCGCAGTGCGTCCACTGGACCCGACAGAACCTATCATGGGCTCCAAGATGGGCCCCGAATGGGCCGAGGGAATGGCAGCCCGCCGAGTCTACACCCGCGGTTCGTCCGTGAAGCGCGAGACGACCTGAGGGAGGCCGTGACGCCGCGTGTCAGATGGAGATTGGCGCGGTCCAGCGCTGGCGGTCTGCTCGAGATTGGTTTCTGATCGCAAGGAAGATTCTTCTTCCTGCTGCTGCTAAAATCCCGAGATGGATTCTGCGCCAGTCCTATTCCCTGGTGGAACACACATGCGATAATGCTGATTTTGGACCAGATTTGAACCATTTTCTTCACCGTTTCTTTCTGCATATGTGGTATATGTTCCTGTAGTATCTGCAACATCATGCAACTCATAACCAGGGTCAGCAGAGTTAGTCAATTGATCATTCAAATTATCATCACCCCCTTGATCAATGCCGGTTAAGTGAGATGGAAGAAGCAATATTTCTTTGCGAAGAAGAGCACCAGCATTAGGATGAAGGTGTTCAAAAGGAAAAACTGTCTCGTCAAAGACAACATCACGAGAAATATAGACATGTCCGGTAGGAACATCAAGACACTTAACTCCCTTGTGTTGGGCACTATAACCGAGAAAAACGCACTGTTTAGAACGAAACATGAGTTTTCAATTATTGTATGGACGAAGATTAGGCCAACATGCACATCCGAAAACACGAAGGGGTGTATAATCTGGTTTGACATGAAAAAGTCTTTCTAATGGTGTTTCATTCTGGATAACACGACTAGGGAGCATGTTGATAAGATGAACAGCAGTGAGGAAAGCTTCATCCCAAAATTTTAACGGCATGGAAGCACCGGCTAGAAGGGCTAGACCTATGTCAACAATGTGTCGATGTTTGCGTTCGGCAGAACCATTTTGTTGATGAGCATGAGGGCATGAGACATGATGAGAAATACCAATTTGCTGGAAAAAGGAATTTAACTTCTCATATTCGCCACCCCAATCAGATTGGACGGCAATAATTTTACGATCAAATTTGCGTTCAACAAGTGCTTGAAAATTATGAAAAACTTGAAATACATCGGGCCGTTTCTTAAGAAGATAGATCCACGTGTATTTGCTATAATCATCAATGAAACTAACATAATAAGTATGACGACCAACAGAAGTAGGGGCAGGACCCCAACATCAGAAAAGATAAGTTGCAATGGCTGAATAGAAATACTAGTGGAAATAGGATATGGCAACTGATGAGACTTAGCTCTCTGACATGAATCACAAATAGTGTCACTACTATGCTCACCAACAAATGGGAGCTTATTATTTTGAAGAACTTGTTGAACTACAATAAATGAAGGATGTCCTAAACGTGCATGCCACCGCTCCGATGAAAGTTTAATGATTCCATATGCTTGTTTATTTGAGCTTCTAAACCGGGGAAACAACGGATATAGTCCTTGTATGCATCTACCTCGATGAAGAATTTTCCTCGTGACCTGATCCCGAATCAAAAAGAAATAGGGATGAAATTCTAAAAATACTTTGTTATCAAGGGCAATGCGATGAGCAGAGAGTAAGTTCTTCGAGGCACGAGGTATATGCAAAAATTTTCTAAGATGTATATCTTGTGTGGGGTTTTGATAATAGAATGACCAATATGACTTATCCGCATACCTATCCCGTTGGCGGTGTGGACTTGATCATGGCCGTGGTATTTCTCATGCATAGTCACTTTTTCTAGCTCGCTAGTGATGTGATCCGTAGCACCGCTGTCAACATACCAATTTGTATCGACTCCATAAGAGCCATCTGCAGCTGCAGCAACTCGTTTTCTTTGATAATTGTTGTCCTCGGCATAGCACCAGTTGCAATCCTTGGCAATATGATTAGTTTTCTTGCATATTTGGCAGGGCCCAAACTCATCAAATTCATGCCCACGCGATGTATTATTGTTACCAGATTGTCCTCCTTGGCGGCCCCTATTGTTAGAGTAGAAGGGACGACCATTACCGGAGTGGTTGTTACCACCACCACCGTTGTAGCCACCATAGCCAGAGCTGCCTCCTTGCTGGTTGTTGTAGCCACCACCTGCTCCTTGCTGGTAGCCGCCACCGTGCTGATTGTAGTTGTTGCCGCCGCCGCGTTGTCCACCATAGTTGTTGCGCGGTTGGCCACGGTTGCCCTTGGGACCACGACCACCACGTGAAGCAGCATTAGCTGAGGACTTGAAATTGCCGGCGGCGCCCTGGAACAGCTCCACCCTCTGATCGAAGTTGGACATGAGGGCAAAGAGGGTGTCGAGGGAGACGAGCTCGGTGCGGACGTCAAGGGCGGAAATCAGCGGCTGGTACTCCATATCCAGCCCGGAGAGGATGTGAGACATCAGCTCTTCGTCACCGAGAGGACTGCCAGCAGCCGCTAGCTCATCAGCCAGCGACCTCATATGGGCAAAGTAAGTTGCCACGTTCTGGTTTCCCTTCTGCGCATTGGTGAGGGCGACCCGAAGATTATTTATCTTGCTGCGTGATGTAGACGAGAACATGTTGGCGAGGTAGGTCCAGAGGCCATGCGTCGTGGGGATCGACACCACTTGGATTAGTACCTCCTTTGTCGGATTATTGAGAAGATACCCAAGCACGAGCTGGTCTTGGCGAACCCAGATCGTGTGCTCGGGGTTTGGCGTGGTGATGTCCTTGCCGTCCTTGTCCTTGGAGGCGAGAACCTTGGGTGGCTCGGCATCTGATCCATCGAGGAGACCAGAGGCCGGCGCTGTGAACCTGCGGAAGGATCTGCGCGCGCTAGAGGATATAATTCTGTCGGGTAAGTTTTTCTGTAACCTGGGTGGAAAGCACAGCGGTGGAGGAAGAAGACGCCATGGCTGGGTGGAGGTTTTGGTATATCGGGGTGTTTGCTAGATGCGATGGAAGAGCCTCGCTCTGATTACCATGAAAGTTTGGATCGAACGTCTTGCCTAACGAAGCTGACGGCTTCATGTTATATACTCCCTCCGTTCCGAATTACTTGTCTTAGAGTTGTCTAGATACGGAGGTATCTAGCACTAAAATGAGTCTAGATACATCCGTATCTAGACAAATCCAAGACAAGTAATTCGGAACGGAGGGAGTAGATGGAAAGATCCCACGATACAGAGTCGGTTCAGTATTACAAGATTTGGACGAACAAGGAAACTAGAAAGAGTCCGAACCAACTACTAAAACGTAGCTAGAGGCCTGATACAAGACGTAATTTAACAGTGCATGCCAGCAAGATAAATATAGTGCTTTCAGGTAGTAATTAAGGTGAACTTCACCAATCATGACCATGAAATACTTTACATGATCACACACCATCAGACAACAATTTTAATGTACAAAAAAAAAGATTCATGAGAGTTAGAAACACCACCATTCAGCTCTCTTTGTAGATACATACACACGTTGATAGATAGAACAAGACATTGACACGTCAAATGTATTGTACTCACTTACAGGAAGATAAGGTGCCGAAGGTAGACAGAATACCACTTCTGAATTAAGCATGACATTAAAAGAAAAATTATCTCTGGGGAGTAGAGATGAAGAACAAACAGCGAAAGCACTTGCCTGCCTGCTCCTCAGCAGCTACATACCACTTTGCCTGTTCGTGGATCAGGAAGAAGGCAAATGAGTTTAAGTCCATGAATTAATATTTCAGATAAAACAAAAAAAGAGAGTAATGTTCGAAAGCTATCCGGTGCCGCTGGATCTATCATAGTGCACACACTGAAAAAGTACATCTACGAACCCCTAATTTATAAAGTCGAAATGATCCAGCAAAGCAAGTGGGAGCTCTTGTAGATGGCGTTGCAGAGAGAGTAGCGCAAGGAAGCTCTGCATCTCATGCCGTCTCCAGCCCTGAATGTCATCCCTGCAACTGTCACACTGAATTAACTGCACTGCCGATTTCCCTTTTCGGGAGAATTCATCAGATCGAATCATAGTTTTAAACTAGGAAAAAGGCCCGTGCGTTGCAATGGGGCGTACTTAATCTAGGAAAAAAGTGCATGACAATGAGTCACACATAATTTAGTCGTTCAACATCAATCGTGTGACCATATCTAATATATGCGTTAAGATTCCTCATGTATATCTTCTTGTTCTCTCACCCTCTCTGGTGGCACTTAGCCTAGTGCCAATGACATGGTCCATTCTGAAGCCATTTCATGGTATAACATTAGCTACCATCGACTCATATGATGCATGCACCCAGGATATATATTTCTTCTTCTTATTCCACCCACGAGATTTAACGATGTTATCAAGATAGCTTGTCAGCCAACATGGATGTACATTGCACACGACAAAAAGCAGTAATTATGTTCATATCTAAACGGTCTTATATTTCTTTACAGAGGGAGTATATTCTATGTAGAATAAAAATGACCAAGAATCGAAGCTTATTACTCAGTACACTTATCTTGTTACAAGCTAATCCCGTGTCATTATAGAACTTGGTAGAGTTTAGTAACACTTTGATGGAAAATTGATCAACCAAATGATCTGCATGAGCAGACTACCTTATCAGAAATGAGTACATGACTCTCCTTCCTTGCTGCTGGTAGCTTATAACGCTAATACAGCATACTAAACTCAACTCAATCAAGGTAATATGTATGCTCCCCTCTGAAACACGCCCTTAACTACTGAAGAAAAATAAGAAATAGTAGTCAGCTTCATGCAAAAAATCTTGACGAAAAAGAAGAAATAACAATCAGCTCCATGTAAAAAAAATTATGCTGCAGTGTAATAGAAACATAATTAAGTTACAGAAGGCTGACCAGCTATTCCTGTCCACTAAGCAAATCTGTAGCACTGTCAACCAGAAGCATTGCACAATGCTAAACTTAACATATGTATACCACACCGTTCATCCAACCTATTTCAGCAAAAGAAAGATCTATTATTTTAGTTTTACTTAATTTTTGTAAGCAAATAAAATTGTTGGAAGTGTTGCCGTGCAATGTCAGCTCTACATGGACCGCATAAACCACAGTAAGCTGATGTTAGCTATCATAGGAAAATTGCCCGTGATAATAGAGGTTCAAACTGTAGAAGGAAACACTTGACTGGAGGAGAGAAGAATAGTGATAAAAATGAGTAGTAGTAATTACTAACTGGATCTTACGTGATTGGTTCCCCACCCCCCCTCCTCGCTCTCGCTCTCGCGTCGCCCCCCCGCGGGCGGCCGGCCGCGCACCTCTCTCTCCCGCCTCCAGCCTCCCTCTCCCCTTCCTCCCCGCCGCCGTCGCTGGCGCCCGCGGCTGGCCTGGCCCCGGGGTCGCTGGTAGCGGCGGCCTCCCTACCCTTCCCCTCCCGGTGGCTCCGGCGCGGGGCGGAGTTGCACCGAGGGGTGCTCCTAGGAGGCGGCGGTCCAGCTGGCGGCGGGGTTCCTTGTCGCAGAGCAGGCGGGCGGCTGGGCGGCGGCGCCGTCGTTGGCGGCAGGGTGGCGCTGTGGCTCGTCCTGGCGGCGGCGCTCGACCCAAATCTCGGCCCTACGGGGCCCATCTGGGCCTGGGCGGGCCGGCGGCGGGGCTGGTTGGCGGCATGATTCTCGGGATGCAGGGGAGAGGCGTTGCGCGACGGGGGCTGGCGGCACCGATGCCAGCTTGCTGCAGCACGGTCGGCGGGGCTTAGCAGGCCCGTTTCGGGCCTGGCCGGGCCAGGGGTAGCCTGGTATGCCCCGCTGCCGTGTCCGGTCGGCTACCGCGACAGTGCCGGAGGCACGACTTCTCGCACGATGGCGGTGGAGGTGGTTCCCTTCCGCTCGGCATTGTTGCTGTTGATGAAGCTATGTACCTAGGGTAGGGTCATGGACCTGTCCAAGCTACCCTCCCCAAGGACATCCCTAGAAGAAATCACCTTTCATGAACTTGGAGGTGATCCACTCGACGAACTCGAAGACACTCGACCATGAAGCCTACCACTCGACCAAGACCCGCCCACTCGACGGCCAGGAGATCTAAAGACGCTCCGCACGCTAACGGTCGGGCATTAAGTAGCCTTCGTGGTCATTATAACACTTTATTAGTGGCATTACCAGTAACGCCCGACCTTAATGTACTTTAAACCCTGCATAACTGAGGGCCGGAGGGGTCTGGCGAACTCTATATAAGCCACCCCCCTCCTCAGTGCAAGGGGTTCGCACCCCTGTAATTCATACACACATAATCCAGTCGACCGCCTCCGGGCTCCGAGACGTAGGGCTGTTACTTCCTCTGAGAAGGGCCTGAACTCGTAAACCTTGTGTGCTTACAACTACTCCATAGCTAGGATCTTGCCTCTCCATTACTACCCCCCTACACTACTGTCAGACTTAGAACCACGACAGTTGGTGCCCACCGTGGGGCAGGTGTCTTAGCGACTTGTTGGAGAAGTTGCGTTTTTTCCGATCCAAATCATCATGGTTTCAGGCGGAGTTTTGGTAGAGGGCCGCGAGATCCGTCTCAGTGCGCTCACGTTCATCGCCGACGACTCTGCTTGGCTTTAGGAGGCTCCGCTCGACTCGACGCGCTCCCTGTCCGCGGGGCAACGCACTTTCGCGCGTGCGTTCGCGGCGTCCTCTTGCGGCAACCATCGACCCATTATCGGTCGGCCCCTGTGTTGTCCTCCCTCCCTGTTTCCCGCCGGCGCAAGCGCTCCGATCGGTCGAGACTTCAGCGGTGGGTGAGACACGCGGTGGCTCGCCAGTCGGCCACCCCTCAAGTCGCGGCGATCGAGCCCGACGAATCTCTCTACGGCCTGTTCGATCTGTCGACTGGCTCCGCAGAGACTGCTTCCGAGTGCGACAGCAGTGATCCGGCGGCGGAGGTTCTGATGGTCGATGGACCTCGCAGTCCTCCCGGTTTTCCCCGCACCGACGGAGGCGGCGGCGGCGGCGACCCGTCGCATGCCGATGAGGAATATCTCCCCGAGCCTCTCACGTCGCTGCAGAGAGAAGAACTTCGCCGCCGGAACATGGATGTGCTACACACTCCTATCGTTGGAGAAACCCCCGAGGCCCGTGCCTTGGAGGACGCGCGCTTGGCCAGCTTGGCTGAGCGCACTCGACTGGATAACCTCCAGCGAGCACTCGACGAGCGCGCACGACAACGGGTTCCAGAATCCAGTCGCCGTCAGCTCTTTCCGCCACCAACTCAGGTATATCGATCTCCGATTCAGAATTTAGCAGCTGCAGCCCGTATAGCAGAATCGATTCAGCCTTCTCAGTCAGAGTCTGGCAGAGGCCTGTTACAGATCAGAGCATTACTTAGGGCAACAGGAGATCAAAATTCAGCTGTGTCACAATCGCGGAATAGGATCCACATCAGATCCGTCGCTGCAGATACAGTCCAGTCAGCCCACAGCCCAAGATCGCCGCCGAGGCGTGAGGGACGTGGAGACAGGCGTGATCAGTACAGGAACCGTGAGCAGTATGATCACCGACTCGATCGTGATGATCGACGTCGAGTGCCCACCCCTCCTCCGAGGAGTGGATCGTACGTGCCTCGACAGCAGGATGACAGACGCCCTCACAGTGTGGGGCGAAGGATTCCAGTCGACCCCAGGGAACCAGGCTTTGATGCGAGATCTATTCTCGTTCAGGGTTTAGTCGACAGGAACAGAGCTCACCGAGAAGGTAATGACATAGATGTACCCACCAGCAGCAGAGTACACGTCTCAGGACCAGAGTGCTTCAGCAGAGCCATCAGGGCCACGGTGATTCCTCCCAACTTCAGGTTGGCGACTGGAGTCAGTAAGTTCACTGGTGAGTCCAAGCCTGATACTTGGCTTGAGGACTACCGAGTGGCTGTTCAGATTGGCGGCGGCAACGATGAGGTGGCCATGAAACACCTGCTTCTCATGTTGGAGGGTTCGGCCAGAGCATGGCTGAATCAGTTAGCACCCAGCAGCATTTACACTTGGGAAGATCTTGCCCGAGTGTTTGTCAGAACATTTGAAGGAACTTGCAAGCGACCAGCAGGATTGACAGAGCTGCAATCTTGTGTGCAGAAGTCGAATGAAACTTTGAGGGATTACATCTAGAGATGGATCACGTTGCATCACACGGTAGAGAATGTGTCTGATCACCAAGCAGTCTGTGCCTTCAAGGAAGGCGTTAAGTACAGAGAGCTGAACTTGAAATTCGGTCGAACCGGAGACATGTCTCTGAGTCGAATGATGGAGATTGCCACCAAGTATGCCAATGGTGAAGAAGAGGATTGACTCCGGAGTGACAAGCACAAGTCAGTCGCCCACGAAACGGGAGGAGGGAATTCCAGTCGGAAGCAAAAGCGGAAAGCCGAGCCAGCTGCTCCGGGAGAAGCCTTGGCCGTAACTCAAGGGAAGTTTAAGGGAAAACCCAAAGGGCCTTGGAACCCTAAGAAAGTGAAAGACCAAGACGGAAATGATGTGTTGGATCTGCCATGCCACATTCACACAAAGAAAGATGAAGAGGGTAAACTCATTTACCCGAAACATACCACTCGATAGTGTCGGCTCTTGATCCAGCAGTTCCAAGGGAAGCAACCCAAAGATAAGGAAAAAGAGTCAGACAAAGTTGAGGATAAGGAAGATAGTGATGATGGATAACCCCAGGTCAATTCCACCCTGATGATTTTTGCTGACGTTGAAAGAAAAAGTCAACTGAAAGTTATCAACCGAGAAGTGAATATGGTCGCTTCGGCGACGCCCAGTTATTTGAAATGGTCTCAGACTGCCATCACATTTGACCAGTCTGATCACCCAACGCACATTGCCACCCCTGGGAGGCAAGCTTTGGTGGTCGACCCAGTTGTCGAAGGCACTTGACTGACCAAAGTGTTGATGGATGGAGGCAGCGACTTGAATATATTGTATGCAGAGACGTTGAAAGGGATGGGCATTTCGATGTCCAGACTCAGTACCAGCAACATGAGCTTCCATGGAGTCATTCCTGAAAAGAAGGCTGAGTCACTCGGCCAAATCGCTCTTGATGTGGTTTTCGGTGACTCCAAGAATTATCGCAAAGAAAAGCTGACGTTTGAGGTTGTGGATTTTCAGAGTGCTTATCACGCTATTTTGGGCAGGCCAGCTTATGCACGTTTCATGGCTTGACCATGTTATGTGTATCTCAAATTGAAGATGCCTGGTCCCAGAGGTGTGATCACTATTACTGGCAATCAGAAGAAGGCAGAAGAGTGCTTTCAGAAAGGCTCAAAGATCGCCGATGCACAGATGGCAGTGATGGCAGTGATAGAGTTATAGGAATACCAGAAAACTGCAGATCCAAGTGATTTGTTTCAAGCCAAGAAGCCCGCTACAGAGTCAGCGTTCCAGTCGTCCGATGAGACGAGGTCGATTCATATCCACCGACCGATCCTAATGCTGCTCCGACTCATATCTCAACAACACTCGACTCCAAATAGGAAGAAGCGCTCATCCAGTTCCTCCGTGAGAACTGGGACATCTTCGCATGGAAGCCTTCTCACATGCCAGGTGTTCCCAGGGGGCTGGCTGAGCACCATCTATGAGTCGACCTGAAAGTGAAACCTGTCAAAGAACATCTTCGACGGTCCGCCGTCCAGAAGATAAATGCCATTTGCGAGGAGGTGGCTCGGCTCTTAGCGGCGGAGTTTATCCGAGAAATTTACCACTCCGAGTGGCTCGCTAATGCTGTCATGGTCCCCAAGAAGGACAAGTCACTTCGCATGTGCATTGACTTTAAACATATCAATCGGGCCTGCCCGAAAGATCATTTTCCTCTCCCCCGCATCGACCAGATAGTCGACTCGACTGCGGGGTGTGTGCGTCTGTCTTTTTTGGACGCCTATTCCGGTTACCATCAGATCCGTCTGTATGGGCCCGATGAGATCAAAATAGCTTTCATCACTCCATTTGGGTGCTTCTGTTATGTTACCATGCAATTCGGCCTCAAGAATGCCGGAGCCCACATTCATGAGGATGATTCAGAAGTGTTTGCTCACTCAAATCAGTCGGAATGTGGAAGCATACATGGATGATATTGTGATCAAGTCACGGAAGGGTTCCGACCTGCTGACTGACCTTGCTGAAACCTTTGCCAACCTCAGGAGGTATGATATCAAGCTTAATACATCAAAGTGCACATTCGGAGTTCCTGGTGGAAAGTTACTCGGTTTTCTCATTTCCGAACGGCGAATCGACGCCAATCTAGAAAAGGTTGGTACTATACTCCGGATGAAACGTCCTGTGCGTGTGCACGACGTCCAGAAGCTTACTGGTTTCTTGGTCGCTTTAAGTTGATTCATCTCTCGTCTCGGTGAAAAGGCATTGCCTCTTTACCGACTGATAAAGAAGTCAGACAAGTTCGAGTGGACTCCGGAAGCTGATGCAGTGTTTGCAGAGCTCAAAGCTCTGCTCTCCACCCAGCCGGTGTGTAACACCCTCGATGCGACTATATCTCCCACGTGTCGAGGCACGACTTAGAGGCATAATCGCATTGAAGGCATATGTCGCAAGTAAGGCAATCTTCACAACATCCCATGTAATATGAATAATAAAAAGGGATAACATAGTTGGCTTACACTCGCCACGTCAATCAAGATACATAAATAACATTACATCATCCAAACACTCATGGCCCGACTACGTCGCCAAAATAGAAGATAAACCCAACATGCGACACGGTCCCAATCACCCCCAACTGGGCACCACTACTGATCATCGGGGAAAGACACATAGTAACGTTGAGAGTCCTCGTCGAACTCCCACTTGAGCTCGAGCGCGTCACCTGGAGCGGAATCATCTGGCCCTGCATCTGGTGTAATAGTAATCTGTGAGCCATAGGGACTCAGCAATCTCGCACCCTCGCGATTAAGACTATTTAAGCTTATAGGTAAGGCAAGGTAAAAGTATATGTGGAGCTGCAGCAAGCGACTAGCATATGTGGTGGCTAACTTATTCGCAAAAGAGAGCGAGAAGAGGAGGCAAGGCGCGAGCGAGAAACTAGAGGGCAACCTGCGCAAACATTACTCCAACACCGTGTCCACTTCCCGGACTCCGCCGGGAAGAGGCCATCACAGTAACACACACGGTTAATTCATTTTAATTAAGTTAAGGTTCAAGTTATCTACAACCGGACATTAACAAATTCCCATCTACCCATAACCGCGGGCACGGCTTTCGAAAGTTCAATCCCTGCAGGGGAGTCCCAACTTAGCCCATGACAAGCTCTCACGGTCAACGAAGGAATAGACTTCCTCCCAAGACGTTCCGATCAGACTCGGTATCTCGGTACAACAAGACACTTCGACAGGTTAAAACAAGACTAGTAACACCGCCCGAATGTGCCGACAAATCCCGATAGGAGCTGCACATATCTCTTTCTCAGGGCACACTCAGATGAACACTACGTACAGCTAAAACCAACCCTCAAGTTGCCCCGAGGTGGCGCTGCAAGTGGCTCTATTTGGACCAACACTCAGAGGAGCACTGACCCGGGGAGGTTTAAATAAGATGACCCTCGGGCTCCGGAAACCCAAGGGAAAAAGAGGCTAGGTGGCAAATGGTAAGACCAAGGTTGGGCATTGCTGGAAAAGCTTTAATCAAGGTGAACTATCAAGGGGTTCCCATTATAACCCAACCGCGTAAGGAACGCAAAATCCGGGAACATAACACCGATATGACGGAAACTAGGGCGGCAAGAGTGGAACAAAACACTAGGCGAGAGGCTGAGCCTTCCACCCTTTACCAAGTGTATAGATGCATTAAGATAACAAGGCAATATAATGATATCCCAACAAGTAAATAAATGTTCCAACAAGGAACGGCCTTCAATCTTCACCTGCAACTAGCAACGCTATAAGAGGGGTTGAGCAAAGTGGTAACATAGCCAATCAACGGTTTGCTAGGACATGGTGGGTTAGAGGTTTGACATGGAAATTTGGGATGCTTGAAAGAAAATGGTAGGCATCGTAGCATTGGCATAGCAAAAGAGCGAGCAATCTAGCATAGCAAAGATAGTAGTGATTTCGAGGGTATGATCATCTTGCCTGCAAAGCTGTCAGAGTTGACTGGATCCTCGAAAGCAAACTCAACGGGCTCCTCGTTAGCGAACTCGTCTCACGGCTCTACCCAAACAAGACAAATAAGCAACAAGGACACAATCAACCACGTGCAAGGATCAAACAATATGATGCAATGATGATATGCTATGCGGGATGCATATGCAAGATGTGACAGGAAATGCATGAACCTGGCCTCAACATGGAAATCCAAGTGTGCCAGTGGAAAGATGAGATGAAATCGCTTGAAAACGATATAAAGAACGCCGGAATCGGAGTTACGGTTTGGAAATGACAAGTGATTCAAATATGACACCGGTCTGTGATTTACAGCAAGTAGCCATCTAAATGCAATGAGATGAACATGCTACAACACTCAAACATGACAACAAAATACATGGCAGGGATGCATTCAAAATTCTTAACAAAAGTCTAGCACTGAGCTACGGCCAATTCATCCATTAACAGGTTCAAACAAGCATGGCAAAACTGCATATGGAAAACAGATCTCAGACTTAGTGAAATTAACACTTGTCTGGAATTTCAGACCAAGTAGCTCTCTTCGGAGCAACAAAACTACATGCTATAGGATCTGAACATGACAAAGAAGAACATGGCATGGAGCTACTCAAATAGCTTAACAAAAGTCCCTTAGTGACCTTGAGCCAAAAGGGATCAGAAAATATACTAACAAGCACGTGAACATAGCAAAAGCATAATCAGTTTTCAGACTTGGTGAAAACTGGCACATGCTGAAAACAGATATCAAGTAGGCATGTTTACGAGCTCGATGCTCTCACTACGGAGCAAGTAATGCCAAGAAAAGCATACATCTATCAAGAACACATAAAATGCAAGCTAGACATGGAAAGAACAATGGCATAGCATGCACGGATCAACTACAACATCATCGGCAAAATTGCAAACGAGTTGACAATCTGCCCAGATTCACAAAGTATCAAAAGTAGAGCTCGATTGACTCAAGCTAGGGTGCTCCATAATTTCAAACAAAGGCATGGATGGATAGAGCACTACAATATTAATAGAACTCCCTTACTGATCATCCTCAAAAGAGGCACGGATCACTAGGAAACAACATGAACATATGGCATCATGAGATAAACAGGACAAAGACTTAGTGGAAATGCTAAGTCCCTGAAAACAGAATTACCAAGTGCACCACTTTGCAAGCTTGCACTAGACACCACACACATCACAAAAATACATGGGTTGAACCTTTGGAAAGATGACAAAACCCTTAACAAAACATATGTAGAGCATCAGGGCATATCATGCACACAATAATCATGGCAAAAATGACAAAAGTCTAAATGGAGTAGCATATCTGACAATTAACTCAAGTAGCCCTCTTCTAACAGCATTTCTGGCATCAAGATAAACTCAAATGAAAATGATGCAATGGAATGAAATGATGTACTCTCTGAGATGAACATTTTGATATGCTATATGCATGAATCGAAGCTACAGATGCAAAGTTACAGGGCCGAGAACAGGAGCATATGGATCTGTGATTTCGGGACTTAGACGAAAAAATCACCCCGAGATCTAGGGTTTGCGTGGAAGCCGAGGCGGTGGCGCAGTCCACCGGAGACGACGAAGACGGCGGCGGCTGGGGTTGGGGGCGCCGGATCCGGTCGCTCCTTGACCGGATCTGGTCGCTCCTTGACCGGATCTGGCCGGCGGAGCGAGCTGGCGGCGGGGGCGGCGCGCTGCGCGACGGCGGCGGCGGA
>NC_041392.1:64620024-64633208 GCF_002162155.2 Triticum dicoccoides
CGCGGCGGCTGGGCGGGCGAGGCAGCGGCGGTAGCTGGCGCTGGCGGCGCGACGCGATGGCGGCTCGGGGCGGCTCGGCCCAGGCGGCGGAGGAGGAGGGCCCGCCCTGGGCCTGGTGGGCCGGCGGCTCACTATTGGCGGCGGCGATGCGTCCGGTCGGCGGCGGACATGTCCGGTGCGCGCGAGGGGATTTTTAGGGTTTCGGGGGAAGAAGGAGATCCGAAAACGGAGGGGTCTTTATATAGGCATAGAGGGAGCTAGGAGAGTCCAAATGAGGTGCGGTTTTCGGCCACACGATCGTGATCGAACGCTCTAGGTGATGGAGCAGAGTTAGGTGGGTTTTGGGCCAAATTGGAGGGGTGTTGGGCTGCAACACACACGAGGCCTTTTCGGTCCCTCGGTTAACCGTTGGAGTATCAAACGAAGTCCAAATGATACGAAACTTGACAGGCGGTCTACCGGTAGTAAACCAAGGCCGCTTGGAAAGTCTCGGTCCAATACGGAAATGTTTAATCCCCACACACGAAAGAAAGCTAGAAATGACCACCGGAGGAGAACGAAGTGCCGGAATGCAAAACGGACAACGGGGAAAATGCTCGAATGCATGAGACGAACATGTATGCAAATGCAATGCACATGAGGACATGACATGAGATGCATGAAAACGACAACAACACACGGAGACAAAACCCGAACCCGAGAAAATAAAATAACTTAACACCGGAAACGGCAAGAGTTGGAGTACAAATTGGGAAAGTTATATCCGGGGTGTTACAACACTCCACCACTACGAAAGGATATCGTCCCGAGATCTAGGACTGAAAGAACGTCGGGTACTCAGAACGGAGGTAATCCTCGTGTTCCCAGGTAGCTTCATGGTCGGAATGGTGTGACCACTTGACTTTGAGAAATTTGATTGACTTGTTGCAAGTCTTGCGTTTAGTCTCTTCAAGAATAGCAACTGGGTGCTCATGATAGGAGAGATCTTCTTGGAACTCAATGTCCTCGAAGTTGACGGTGCGGTCAGGAGTCTTGAAGCACTTTCGAAGCTGAGAGACATGGAACACATCATGAACATTTGCAAAGTTTGAAGGAAGCTCGAGTTGATAGGCGAGGTCGCCTCTCTTGCTGACAATCTTGAAAGGTCCCACGTATCTAGGGGCAAGCTTCCCTTTGATATCGAAGCGACGAGTACCTTTCATAGGAGAGACGCGGAGGTAAACATGATCTCCGATCTCGAAAGCCAAATCACGGTGCTTACTATCATAGTAGCTCTTCTGACAGGATTGGGCTGCTTTGAGGTTATCACGAATGACTTTGCACATTTCTTCTGCCTCTGTGATTAAGTCATTACCCAAAAGCTGACGTTCACCGGTTTCAGACCAGTTGAGAGGGGTATGGCACTTCCTGCCATACAGAATTTCAAATGGGGCCTTGCCCGAATTTGCTTGAAAACTGTTGTTGTAGGAGAATTCAGCATAAGGAAGACAATCCTCCCACTTCATGCCGAAGGAGATCACACAAGCCCTGAGCATATCTTCAAGAATCTGGTTGACACGCTCGACTTGACCGCTAGTTTGAGGATGGAAAGCAGTGCTGAAGCGGATGTTGGTGCCCATGGCCTTCTGAAAAGAATCCCAAAACTTGGAGGTAAAGATGCTGCCATGGTCTGAAGAGATCACTTGTGGAATACCATGCAGAGAGACAATCCGAGAGGTATAGAGTTCCGCCAATTGAGCTGCAGTGATCGACTCTTTGATAGGCAGAAAGTGAGCCACTTTGGTGAGTTTGTCGATGACAACGAATATAGCATCATTGCCACGCTTGGACTTTGGAAACCCAGTCACGAAGTCCATTTCAATGTGGTCAAACTTCCATTCTGGAATGGCAAGAGGTTGGAGGAGACCAGCTGGCCTTTGGTGTTCTGCCTTCACTCTTCTGCAGACATCACATTCATTCACGAATTGAGCAATCTCGCGCTTCATTTGAGTCCACCAATAAGCTTGCTTAAGGTCCTGATACATCTTCGTGCTCCCAGGGTGGATGGAGAGGAGAGAATTGTGAGCCTCGTTCATGATCACTTTACGAAGTTCACCTTTGGGTACAACAATTCGATCCTCGAAGAAGAGAGTGTCCTTGTCATCAAGGCGGTAGCACTTGTACTTGGGTTGACTCTTGGCAATCCCAATCTTCACCTTTTTCACCATAGCATCAAGAAGCTGGGCTTGGCGAATCTGATCTTCCAAGGTAGGAGAGACTTGAAGGTTGGCGAGGAAACCTTGAGGAACAACTTGCAGATTGAGTTTGCGGAAAGCTTCACAAAGCTCGGGTTGATAAGGTTTGAGAATCAGACAATTGCAATAAGCCTTTCTGCTCAATGCGTCAGCAATCACATTGGCCTTGCCTGGAGTATACTCGATACTCGGATTATACTCTTGAATCATTTCGACCCATCAAGTTTGCCTGAGGTTGAGATTAGGCTGAGTGAAGATGTACTTGAGACTCTTGTGATCAGTGAAAATGTCCACTTTTCTTCCCAATAGAAGATGTCTCCAAGTCAAAAGAGCATGCACAACTGCCGCCAACTCAAGGTCATGAGTGGGGTAGTTCTTCTCATTAGGCTTCAACTGGCGAGAGGTATAAGCAACAACTTTCTTCTCTTGCATCAATACTGCGCCAAGACCTTGGAGGGAGGCATCACAAAAGACCTCGTACGGTTTGGATTCATCAGGCGGAGTCAGAACTAGAGCAGTGATCAATTTCTCTTTCAAAGTGTTGAAAGCAATGTCACACTCCGGAGACCAAACGTACTTGACGTGCTTCTGGAGAAGATTTGAGAGAGGCTTCGCGATCTTAGAAAAGTTTTCAACGAATCTTTGACAATAGCTTGCGAGACCGAGGAAGCTGCGGAGTTGCTTCACGTTCTGAGGAGGTTCCCAATTCACAATTGCAGACACCTTCTCGGGATTCACGGCAATGCCCTTGGCAGAGATGATATGACCAAGATAAAGAACCTCATCGAGCCAAAATTCACACTTGGAGAACTCGGCGTAGAACTGATGTTCTCTGAGCTTATCAAGAACCAAACGCAAGTGCTTGGCATGATCTTCCTTGTTCTTGGAGAAAACCAGAATGTCGTCGAGATAGACCAAAACGAATTCATTGGTGTAGGCGTTGAAGATGAAGTTCATCATGCGAGAGAACGTCGGAGGAGCATTGACGAGGCCAAAAGACATGACAGTGTATTCATATGAACCATAGCTTGTTCTGAAAGCCGTCTTGGGAATATCTTGTTCACGGATTCGAATCTGATGATAACCCATACGGAGATCAAGCTTGGAGAATACTTGGGCACCTTTGAGTTGTTCGAACAGCTCATTGATGTTGGGAAGTGGGTATTTGTTCTTGATGGTCTTCTTGTTCAATGGACGATAATCAACACAAAGTCGGTCTGTTCCATCCTTCTTCTTCACAAAAAGAACACCACAACCCCACGGAGAAGAACTAGGCCGGATGAGACCCATTCTTTCTTGAATATCGAGTTGCTTCTTCAGCTCCTTCAACTCTTTAGGTCCGAGCTTGTAAGGACGCTTGCACACAGGTTCCGTACTGGGCTCAAGATCAATGACGAATTCCACTGGCCGGTGCAGAGGCATTCCTGGAAGCTCTTCTGGAAAGACGTCTTGATATTCGCAAATGACTGGAATTTGCGAGATAGCATCCAATTCACCCTTCTCATTGAGAGAAAATAGACGGATGGTATCATCACGAGCGGCAAAGACAATTACATCCTCAGACGAATGAGTCAATTGAATCTGCCTTGCAGCATAATCAAGATGTGCCTTGTGCTTAGTAAGCCAATCCATCCCGAGAATAAGATCAATATCCAAGTTGCCAAGAACCACCGGAGAAGAGAGAAACTTGTAATTACCCAACGTGATAGAGACATCCGGGACGCAATTTTTAGAAGTCATTTGCTTGCCCGGAGACACAATCTTCAACGGAACAGGAATCCTTTCGGTCGCAAAATCATGCTTGGCAACAAATGGTGTTGAAATAAAATAAAGCGATGCACCCGTGTCAAAAAGAACTTTTGCAGGAACATCGTTAACAGGAAGGTTACCCATGATCACATCTGGCGAGTCCTCTGCCTGAGCTGCATTCAGTAAATTGACCTTGGCGTGCTTGGGGTTATGCTTGACCACAACTTTACTTGCCGATCTGACAGGAGGAGGAGGAAGACGCCTCTGGTTGAAACACTTGTTGGCATAGTGACCCTTCTGTTGGCACTTGTTGCACGTGACCTCTGAAAGCGGACGGTGATACGGAGCACTCGATCTTGGAGATTGAGACGAAGTCTTGTTTTGAAAGCCAGGGTTGGGTGGGTGGGAAGAACCACTGCCACCTTTGCTCTTCTGCTGATACGGCTGACGGAACAGAGGAGGAGGAAGCCAATACTTCTGCTGCTTGGCCACTTGAGTAGAGGAAGAAGGAGTAACATCTCTGACTCGCTTCTTGGAAGCATCACACCTCAACTGAGCAGCCTCTTGCTTCAGCGCCATGTTGTAGAACTCATCGTATCTCAAGGGCTCGAAGAGAACAAGAGCGAGCTGAATTTCTTCTCTAAGACCACCCCTGAGCTGATATATCATGCTCTTCTCATCAGGGATGTCCTGCTTGGCAAAGCGGGCGAGCTTCTGGAACAACTTGTTGTAGTCATAGACAGACAAAGAGCCTTGCTTCAGGTTGCGGAATTCCTCACGCTTGCTTTAAACCACACTCTGAGGAATATGATGAGCTCGAAAATCTCGACGGAAATCATCCCAAGTGATAACACGTCCACCTCTGGAATCCTTGTACTGCTGAAACCATTCTGCAGCTTGATCTTTGAGTTGGAAGGAAGCGAACTTGACGAAATCCTCAGGCCTGACGTTGCTGCACTCGGAATGCTTGCACAGATCCACGAGCCAATCGTCAGCATCAGTTGCCTCAACACAATTGCTGAAAGTCTTTGGCCCGCTAGCAAGGAACTGGTTGAGTGTAGCAAAGTGATTCTGATTGTTGCCTTGATTCCCTTGGTTGCCTTGATTGCGCTCTTGAAGAATTTGCATGATCAACTATGTGTTTGCATTGGTTGCGGCCATCACAGCTTACCATGCCTCCGGAGGAGGTGGAGGTGGTGGCGGATCTTGATGCTGATTCTGACTGGTGCTCTTAGCGGGAGCCATCCTGAAGAGGTTGACCACCGTTAGCACATAGACAGATAAATGAAGCTGAATCCAACGAAATGAAAATTGCAACATATAGTCTTCACATCCGAACAAAATGAACGAATGCATTCCTCTTGAAATGGTCACATATCCATAAAGTGAGAAGCCACGTAGAATTAAGGTAGAGAAATAAATCAACAAGGTACGGATCAAGAACGAATAATCGGTAAGAAATCCCAATCTCAAACCAATATCCGTGGAAGAAGAACTAGAGCTACAAGAATTCCCACCTATGAAACTCCCGAACCTTTCCGGTTATGCAATCAGGTGTTGGGGATACAGGGGAAGCATAATATCTCACCCAAATCTAGCAAATCCTACATCCAGCTGTATCCATCCTTCAACACATAACCGAGAAAAAACTTCGGAAACCATCTACCTCAACCTTCGAAAAGCATCCGTTATACAAGTTATGGCAATACTCCCGAACTCCTGCCCCAGTACTGGGTGGCGTCGAGGTTATCTCACCAACGAACTGCATAAAAGAGATTTTCGATGTCGGCGAAATAAACTCAGGTATTCCAAAATTGCAACGATAAAATTATGATGACAACACCTCAGAGCTCAACTCCCCGGGACACTTCCACTAAACCCCTGACAGGAGGCACCAAGACAATGTTCTCATCATAAAACCATCGGAACGATTCCAAGATACCCGCGTGATCCTAAAAAAAATTTAGTGAAATTTGAGAAGAGAAGAGTCAAAACTCTACGTCAGGATGCCTTACCAGAGCGATGAGGAGACTGGGAAGTAAAAAGAATTCCTAACTCTCTGATATATAATTCCTAAATGACTCAAAACATTTTTCTAGACACAACTCGGCTGCTAAAAACGATCAAGCAATGGGGCTCCTAAGGTCGGGGAAGGCTCTGATTACCAACTTGTAACACCTTCAATGCGATTATGCCTCTAAGTCGTGCCTCGACACGTGGGAGATATAGTCGCATCGAGGGTGTTACACGGTGCTTGTTGCCCCAATCAGCAAAGAGCCTTTGCTGCTTTACATTGCAGCCATGGGACAAGTCGTCAGTACAGTACTTACGGTCGAGCGGGAAGAAGAAGGAAAAGCCTTTAAAGTTCAGCGCCCAGTATATTATGTTTCTGAAGTTTTGACTCCATCAAAGCAAAGATATCCTCATTACCAGAAGCTTGTATATGGGATTTATATAACCATGAAGAAGGTTGCACATTACTTCTCTGACCATTCCATTATAGTCGTCAGCGACGCTCCATTGTCAGAGAATCTACACAACAGAGATGCAACTGGTCGAGTGGCAAAATGGGCGATTGAACTCCTTCCCCTAGATATCAAGTTTGAGGCAAAGAAAGCTATCAAGTCCCAAGCAATAACAGATTTCGTCGCCGAGTGGATTGAACAGCAACTACCGACTCAAGTTCACTCGGAGCACTGGACCATGTTCTTCGATGGGTCTAAGATGCTGAATGGTTCCGGTGCTGGGGTAGTATTGGTTTCCCCCCGAGGAGATAAGCTCAGATATGTTCTCCAGATTCACTTTGATTACTCCAATAACGAAGCAGAATATGAAGCACTTTTGTATGGGTTGCGAATGGCCATTTCACTCGGCGTCCGTCGCCTCATGGTCTATGGAGACTCAGATTTGGTGGTTAATCAAGTGATGAAGGAGTGGGACGTCAGAAGTCCGGCCATGACTGGTTATTGCAATACAGTGAGAAAGCTAGAGAAGAAATTCGAGGGGTTAGAGCTGCATCATATACCCCAACTAAAAAATCAAGCAGCTGATGATTTGGCAAAAATTGGTTCCAAGAGAGAAGCCATTCCCAGCAATGTGTTTTTGGAACACATCCACACACCATCAGTTCAAGAGGATCCTTTCACTGAAGAAGCCCCACAGCCAAAAAGTGCCTCGGATCCAATTGAAGTTGAGGTTCCAGCTGTGGTCGACCTGATCATGGAAGTTTTGGTCATCACTCCCGACTGGACGGTGCCATACACCGCGTACATCCTAAGGAAATAACTCCCAGAGGACGAAGAAGAGGCTCGACAGATCGTCCGTCGATCCAAGGCCTTTACAGTCATAAAGGGACAGTTGTATAGAGAAAGCGCGACTGGAGTCAGTCAGAAGTGTATAACACCAGAAGAAGGTCAGATAATCCTTGATGATATCCACTCGGGGACCTGTGGTCATCATGCGTCCTCTCGGACCATTGTGGCTAAAGCATACCGAGCGGGATTCTACTGGCCAAGAGCAAATGAAATGGCGAAAGAGATGGTCGACAAATGTGAAGGATGTGAGTTCTACTCCAATATGTCCCACAAACCCACGTCAGCCCTAAAGACCATTCCACTCGTCTGGCCCTTCGCTGTTTGGGGATTGGATATGGTTGGACCACTGAGAACAGGCAGGAGCGGCTTCACTCATGTGCTAGTGGCAGTCGACAAGTTTACCAAACGGATTGAAGCTAAGCCTATCAAGAATCTTGATGCCTGCACTGCTATCAGTTTCATCAGAGAGTTGATATCCAGATATGGAGTTCCACATAGCATCATCACTGATAATGGGTCAAACTTTGATTCTGACAAGTTCAGAGCTTTTTGCGCCTCCCAAGGCACACAAGTCGACTATGCTTCAGTCGCCCACCCCCAGTCGAATGTACAAGCATAAAGAGCAAACGGTCTAATTCTCAAAGGACTGAAACCCCGACTGATGTGCGATCTCAAGCACGCAGCAGGCGCATGGGTCGACGAGCTTCCATCAGTTCTTTGGGGATTGAGGACCACCCGAAACTGGTCGACTGGAAGAACCCCATTCTGTCTGGTCTATGGAGCTGAAGCAGTTTTGCCAAGTGACCTGCTTCACAATGCACCCTGAGTCGAGCTCTACTTTGAAGATGAAGCAGAACAAGCCCGACAGGACGCAGTCGACCTCCTGGAAGAAGAAAGAGAAATGGACATGATCCGATCGACTATCTATCAACAAGACTTGCGTCGATTCCATGCCAGAAATGTGAAGAGTCGAGCTTTCCAAGAAGGAGACTTGGTCCTCCGAGTGGATCAACAGAAACCACACAAGCTCGCTCCTACTTGGGAAGGTCCCTTCATCGTCACCAGAGTCCTCCACAATGGAGCGTACCACCTTTACAATGTCAATTGCCAGATTGATGAGCCACGAGCTTGGAATGTGGAGTTGCTCCGCCCCTTTTACACTTGAATTCTCACTCGGATGAGATGTAATAAGAAAAACTTGTGTAGTTTATTTATCAAAGACAAGAGTGTTATAATTTTCCCAGTGATTGTTGTTGCCTTTGTTTGCGTGTGAAATCCCCCAGTGGGTGGCTTAGCTGCGAATCCGTTTCGCCTAAGTTTGTAAAAAACATTCCTACCGAGTGACGAGCAAGTCTCCCACTCGGGGGCTTAGCTGCGAACCCATTTCGCCTAAGTGTTTGAAAATCCTACCGAGTGGTGAGCCAACCTCCCACTCGGGGGCTTAGCTGCAGTCCAGTACTCGCCTAAGTATTTGAAAATCCTATTGAGTGGTGAGCCAGTCTCCCACTCGGGGGCTTAGCTGCAGTCCAGTACTCGCCTAAGTGTTTGAAAATCCTACCGAGTGGTGAGCCAGCCTCCTACTCGGGGGCTTAGCTGCAGTCCAGTACTCACCTAAGTGTTTGAAAATCCTACTGAGTGGTGAGCCAGCCTCCCACTCGGGGGCTTAGCTGCAGTCCAGTACTCGCCTAAGTGTTTGAAAATCCTACCGAGTGGTGAGCCAGCCTCCCACTCGGAGGCTTAGCTGTAGTCCAGTACTCGCCTAAGTGTTTGAAAATCCTACCGAGTGGTGAGCCAACCTCCCACTCGGAGGCCTAGCTGCAGTCCAGTACTCGCCTAAGTGTTTGAAAATCCTACCGAGTGGTGAGCCAGCCTCCCACTCGGGGGCTTAGCTGCAATCCAGTACTCGCCTAAGTTTGAAAAATCCTACCGAGTGGAGAGCGACTGTAACGCCCCGAGACCGATGTGCCAGGTGTCGTTCAGTCATTCGATGTTGTTGCCTTGTCATTGCTTGCGTGTCATGCATTGCATATCATGTCATCATGTGCATTTCATTTGCATACGTGTTCGTCTCATGCATCCGAGCATTTTCCCCGTTGTCCGTTTTGCATTCCGGCGCTCCGTTCTCCTCCGGTGGTCATTTCTACCTTTCTTTCTTGTGTGGGGGTTAAACAATTCCGGATTGGACCGAGTCTTGCCAAGCGGCCTTGGTTTACTACCGGTAGACCGCCTGTCAAGTTTCGTACCATTTGGACTTCGTTTGATACTCCAACGGTTAACCGAGGGACCGAGAAGGCCTCGTGTGTGTTGCAGCCCAACACCCCTCCAATTTGGCTCAAAACCCACCTAACTCTGCTCCATCGTCTAGAGCGTTCGATCACGATCGCGTGGCCGAAAACACACCTCATTTGGACTCTCCTAGCTCCCTCTACCTATATAAGAGCACCCTCCCCGAAATTTCGAATCATTTCGCGGATGAACCCTAGCCCCGCTCCTCGCGCCGCCGGACAAGACATCCCACCACCGGCCGGACATGTCCACCCCGTCCAGCCACGTCGCCCGTCCAATGAGAGGCCGCCACGTCATCGTCGCCGCCTCCCGCATCCAACCCACACGCGCCACATGTCCTCCCCGCGCCGCACTTCGTCGGGGCCCGGAGGAGCCCAGATCCGGCCCTCCCTGGGCCCGAGCCGGACCGCCGTTTCCCGCACAGCCGCCGCCCACGTCCGCCTCTTCGCCCGTCGCCTCGCACCGCCACCCGGAGCGCGTCGCCGCTGTCCACCCTCGCCGGAGTGCCCCGCCTCCACCTTGCTGCGCCGGCGCCACCCCGTGGTCGCCTGGCCCCGGATCTGGCCGGAATGGGCCCGAAGCGACCGGATCCGGCCGTCCCCACATCTCCCGGCGCGTTCCCTGCCCTCGCCGGCCTCCTCCGCCCCTCCTTGCCGCTGCCCGTCGGCGAACGGCGGCGCCACCGCCCCCCTGCCTCCCTCGATCCAGGCGGGATCGAGGAGGAGGACCCCCTCGCGCCTCGTGGGCCTGGGCAGACCAGCAGGCCCAGATCTCTTCGCCGCGCCGGCCTCCCTCGGCCTGCCTCTCCCTCCTTCCTGGGCCGAGCCCACTTGGGTGAGGCCACACACCCCAACGCCCCGCCTCTGTTTTTTCCCTCCTGTTGGGCCAGCTTGATTCGGCCCATATCATGTTTTTTTCAATGCCTGGGATTTTCCTATTTATCGAGAGATTGCCAGTTTTGCAGAAAAGTCCCCCTAGTTCATGCATTTAATAACTCACTAACCGTGCATCGGATTAAAATGTTTTATATATGAAACTTGCTCAGAATTTTGTGTAGATTAATAATATCCAACTTTCATCTATGTTTGAAATGTTAAAAATGTTGTTTGCATTAATTTGCTCCTATGCCATGTTAAAATGATTTAATTCATAACTAAATAACCGTAACTCCGAATTTAATAAACTTTATATGTAGATGGGGTAGAATTTTGCCTAGTTTAACATGGTGGCCTTATTTTGCATGTTTAACAACTCTAAAATAATGTTTAGGGCAGAACAGTACCAAACCTAATTTATGCATATGAGGATTTTCCGGAATTGTTGTTCGTTGCTTCCGGCCTCATTTAAACTTGCCTAGATAGGTAGTTTTGTTGTGCTTCACCTCTTGCCATGTTAACCAACATTTAATCTTGTTGGGTACATAAACGAGATCGAACTAAATAACTTGTCGTGGTGTTTCGTCAATATGCAACTCGTTGCATATTGAGCTCCACTTAATTTGTAGGATTGCTTGTGCATTTTGCCATGCCATGCCTCTTTAAACCGGACATGCATCATACTTGATTGTGCATCATGCCATGATTATGTGTTGGTTGTTTACTATGTTGTTTGCTCTTTTCCGGTGATTGCTTCTTCGGGTTGGTTCCGGTAACGTCGTGTTGTGAGGATCCGTTCGTCTACGTTCCGTTTGTCTTCTTCATGGACTCGTTCTTCTTCCTTGCGGGATCTCAGGCAAGATGATCATACCCTCGAAATCACTACTATCTTTGCTTGCTTAGTTGCTCGCTCTTTTGCTATGCCTATGCTGCGATACCTACCACTTGCTTATCATGCCTCCTACTTTGTTGAACCAAGCCTCTAACCCACCTTGTCCTAGCAAACCGTTGATTGGCTATGTTACCGATTTGCTCAACCCCTCTTATAGCGTTGTTAGTTGCAGGTGAAGATTGAAGTTTTGTTCCTTGTTGGAACATGGAGATGTTGTTCCTTGTTGGAACATGTTTACTTGTTGGGATATCACTATATATCTTATTTAATTAATGCATCTATATACTTGGTAAAGGGTGGAAGGCTTGGCCGTATGCCTGGTGTTTTGTTCCACTCTTGCCGCCCTAGTTTCCGTCATATCGGTGTTATGTTCCCGGATTTTGCATTCCTCACGCGGTTGGGCTATAATGGGAACCCCTTGACAGTTCGCCTTAAGTAAAGCTTTTCCAGCAATGCCCAACATTGGTTTTACCATTCGCCGCCTAGCCTTTTCTTTTCCCTTGGGGGTCGCGCGCCCAAGGGTCATCATTATTTTACCCCCCCGGGCCAGTGCTCCTCTGAGTGTTGGTCCAAACTGTCAGCTGCCGGTGGCCACCAGGGGCAACTCTGGGCTGGCTTACCCGTACCTAGGACAATCTGAGTGTGCCCTGAGAAAGAGATATGTGCAGCTCCTATCGGGATTTGTCGGCACATTCGGGCGGTGTTGCTTGTTTAGTTTTACCCTGTCGAAATGTCTTGTTATACCGGGATACCGAGTCTGATCGGAATGTCTCGGGTGGAGGTCTATTCCTTCGTTGACCGTGAGAGCTTGTCATGGGCTAAGTTGGGACACCCTGCAGGGATTTGAACTTTCGAAAGCCGTGCCCGCGGTTATGGGCAGATGGGAATTTGAACGTCCGGTTGTAGATAACCTAAAGTTGACCTTAATTAAAATGAATCAACTGCGTGTGTAACCGTGATGGTCTCTTTCCGGCGGAGTCCGGGAAGTGAACACGGTTGTTGGAGTTATGCTTGACGTAGGTAGTCCAGGATCACTTCTTGATCATACTTTTATCGACCGTGCTTTGCCTTCTCTTCTCGCTCTCTTTTGCGAATAGGTTAGCCACCATATATGCTAGTCGCTTGCTGCAGCTCCACATATATTTTTCCTTACCCTACCTATAAGCTTAAATAGTCTTGATCGCGAGGGTGCGAGATGGCTGAGTCCCCGTGGCTCACAGATACTTCCAAAACCAGTTTGCAGGTGCCGATGAGACCGTGCAGATGACGCAACCAAGCTCAGGAGGAGCTCGATGAAGATCTTGTCCTTTGTGTTGATTTCGTTCTAGTTGATCAGTAGTGGAGCCTAGTTGGGGTCGATCGGGGACCGTGTCGCATTTGGGGTTCTTCTTCTATTTCGGTTCCGTAGTCGGACCATGAGTGGATTTGATTGATGTAATGTTTATTCATGTAATTGTGTGAAGTGGCAATTGTAAGACAACTATGTTTCTCTTTCCCTTATTTATTACATGGGTTGTGTGAAGATTACCTCACTTGCGACATATGCCTTCAATGCGATTATGTCTCTAAGTCGTGCCTTGACACGTGGGAGCTATAGTCGCATCGAGGGTGTTACAGCGACCCTCCCACTCGGAGGCTTAGCTGCAGTCCAGTACTCGCCTAAGTGTTTGAAAATCCTACTGAGTGGTGAGCCAGCCTCCCACTCGGAGGCTTAGCTGCAGTCCAGTACTCGCCTAAGTGTTTGAAAATCCTACCGAGTGGTGAGCCAGCCTCCTACTCGGGGGCTTAGCTGCAGTCCAGTACTCGCCTAAGTTTGAAAAATCCTACCGAGTGG